>NW_026512258.1:140008-177725 GCF_027579735.1 Bombina bombina
CTAGTGAATCTAGTGTACAATGTCCATTAACGCACTTTTTTTTTAACTCGCATTACCTTGTATCAGTGCTATTTACATACTTGCATTTTAGCCAATCATCGCTGACCTATTCGTAACTCCACAGGCATGAGCACATTGTTATCTATATGACACAAATTACCTAGCTAAGTTGTAAAGTATATTCATATATCAATGTAGGTTTTGCAAAGCTGGGGAATGGGCAGTAAAGTCGTTATCTAACTTATAAACAACAATTTTGGAGTAGACTGTCTCTTTAAGGAAGATTCTACCGACAAGACAGGAAGGACATATCTCATGGACTATGAAAGAAGGCTCATAACTTATTGGAGTGTGTTAAATACAAAGGTATATATTAAAAATAATTCCATTTATCCATTTAAAAATGTATTACTGGTTTCCATGTTTCTGATAAATTTGTCAACCTATGGGGTAAAGTTTACGCTCTTTAAATGCCTATTAAAATGACAGCACTAGGAAACAGATATGTGATTTTAATATGGCAGAAAGAGCTTTAAAAAATATTCTTCTAAAATAAAATATCCTCCAAAAACTTTTTCTGCAGGGATTAGTAATACTACTGTATGCCATGGCCATTTGTAGTAAATGTACTAACCTAGCAAACTTCAGTCATTACAAATGCTTTAAAAAGTCTTCATTAGAAAGGGGGATCTATAAACATGTACTATGGCTGCAATACAGACTAAAAAAGTATGTTATTTCATTTATTGTATTTTTTTAAGCATTTTAGAATCTGTAGTTACACAAGGAACGTTGGGGCACAAAGTATAGCAATTAAACATCTTTCGGTCCACCTGTTCTTATAGAGTGGGTCATAGGAGGGGTGAATCCCAGGGCCCCTTCAGCTCTCCTTTACTAATCTACTGGCCTATAAAATGTAAGTGCAAAATTAAGATGAAACAAAAACAGAAGATACGATAGAAAATAGCTTAAAGGGACACTCAGGTTAAATTACATTTTCATGATTCAGATACAGCATGTAATTTTAAACAACTTTCCAATTTACTTCCATTAAAAAAATGTGCACAGTCTTTTATATTTACAATTTTTGAGCCACCAGATCCTACTGAGCATGTGCAAGAATTCACAGACTATACGTATATGCATTTGTGATTGGCTAATTGCGATCACATGGTACAAGGGGAGTGGAAATATACATAACTTTAAAATTTGTTATTAGAAATCTACTACTCATTTGAAGTTCAGACTAAGTGCTAATGCATTGTCTTGTTATCTTGCATTTGTTGATTATGCAAATCTAATGTGTTGACTGGTCCCAAGATGCTTGCTCTAATGGTTTACAAATCTGGGTATCCAAATTTATATAATCTACTCCAATCACCCAAAGATGTAAACGGTAACTGAAATGCTTGGAAAGAGGATCTCAAATGTTTGTGGTCTTGTCTGTGAAATGTATAAAGATCAAAGAACTTCAGTGGAAGGCTTTATTTGTTGCAGTCCTGGTTAGGAAATGTTTGCTCTGCGGAAACCGTTTATACTGTATAAATAAACGGTGAGCAGGATGACTATGATAAAAGTAATAAAAATAATAATAATAATAATATGTATCTACACCACCCTGAAGGGATGAAGATTCAAATGTTTAAAAGACCATAAACAGCAAGCTAAAGCTCAGGTGCAGAGTTCTTTTTAACCTTTTAGCGCCGTTATGGCTTTCTATTCCGTCCAAATGGCGCTGGACTTCATCGCCGTTAGGACGGAATACAACGTCATAGCCGTTTGGCTGTCCTGAAGCCAACAGCGCTTCCTGGATGTGATCGCGGTCTGGAGGGCGTGCCTAGCGTTATAGGGACGCCCCCCTGACCCGATCCCATAATTGAAATCTCATGATCGAAGGATTTCAATTTGTCTACATCTGAACGTTGTAGACATTATGACCCTGTCATGAAAGGGTTAAATAGATTGTACTGAAATAAGAATTTTAGGAGTGAGAATTAGTTTAATACAAAAAAAGTGTGTGTGTGTTCATGTATATGCCTTGAAAGAAAATTTTCAAAAGATGGAAAGATAACAGGGAACACAATAGTATATGAACCACAAAGGGGTCTGAAAGATTCAGAAAAAAAATAGGGTAGTGCGTAACTAAAAGAAAGAGAGAGAAAAAATGAGTAAAACGTACAGTCGCTTAGGAGGGGATGTGATTTAGTTAAAGCAGACATCCAGGCTTCCTAAATGTGTGAAAAAACTAACAGAGGTGCCTGAGTATCCCCTGCAGGTAAGGGGCCAGGCAGACACTGGTGTTCCCTATCGGTCATTTGTGTTTCTATTTTGTAACGTGCTCAGGAAAAACATGCTGTGTACCCTATCCCCCCTTGCTGGTGCCTCTAATAAAATGGCTGCTATGGAAATTCCGCAGCAGATACAAAATACAAATGGGTTTTTGTGGGCATGAGTAGGGAGAGCTGTTCTACAGTAAGGTATATTTACTACACAAATTCTTCCTTTCCACTCCTCCCAACCATGTTCTACACAGCTGCCATTCCTCTTAACCAACCTGAAAAACACTTTTTGTTTAGGCTCAATTACAAACATAGGGATTTAACTATCCACACACACACAGGGATCTTCATTCTTTCCTTTAAGTAGATTGATTATCTTGTGAGGACTTTTTTTTGTTTTCAGGACACTGTTATCTTCCTTAAAGGAGCATATTTCTTTCTTTTTTCCAAAAGGGAGCTTTTTCAAAATTCATAACAGTTTGTTTTTTTATGTATGTTCCTGTGTTATATAAAATGTATGTTTATTTGTTAGCCTTCTGAAGTATGTCCTATATATGATTTAGATAAGAGCATATAATTCTACTACAATATACTTCTATATTCAATTTTTTTCCTCTGTATCCTTTGTTGAAAAGTAGGAGGGGTAAAACCAGGCACTTGTCTGCAGCACTATATGGCAGCAGTTTTGCCACATTATACATTAGCAAGAGCTTTAGATGGCAGCACTGTTTCCTGTCATGTAGTGCTCCCGACGTGTGCACGCTACCTATCAAGATACCTCTTTAACAAAGAATAACATGTGAACAAAGCAAATTTGATAATAGAAGTAAATTGGAAACTTTTTAAAATTGTATGCTCTGTCTGAATCATGAAAGAAAAACTTTGGGTTTCATGTTCCTTTAAATGTTACTTTTTCATGTGCAGGATAATACAGGATAAAGCAGGCGTGTTATTTAAGTAAAGCGTACAACATTTTTCTGTGTCAGGTGTCTATAAAAGGCTACTGTGTAATTATATTATCTTAGGCTGTAATACACATTTGTTAAACTACATACTCTTACAAAGGACAATTTGCTACTTAAAGGGATAGGATACCCCAACATTTTCTTTCATGATTTGGATAGAACATACAATTTTAAATAACTTTTCAATTTACGTCTTTTATTAAATTTGCTTCATTATCTTATCATCCCTTGCTGAAGGCATAGCATTGCACTACTGGCAGCTAGCTGAACACATCTTAGGCAATCACAAGAGGCATGTGTGCAGGCACCAATCAGCAGCTAGCTCCCACTAGTGTAGTAAAAATGCATATTCTTTTTCAACAAGAGGTACCAAGAGAACAAAGTACATTTGAAAATAATAATTAATTAAAAAGTGTCTTAAAAACAGAATTTATGCTTACCTGATAAATTACTTTCTCCAACGGTGTGTCCGGTCCACGGCGTCATCCTTACTTGTGGGAAATATCTCTTCACCAACAGGAAATGGCAAAGAGTCCCAGCAAAGCTGGCCATATAGTCCCTCCTAGGCTCCGCCCACCCCAGTCATTCGACCGACGGACAGGAGGAAAAAATAGGAGAAACCATATGGTACCGTGGTGACTGTAGTTAGAGAAAATAATTCATCAGACCTGATTAAAAAACCAGGGCGGGCCGTGGACCGGACACACCGTTGGAGAAAGTAATTTATCAGGTAAGCATAAATTCTGTTTTCTCCAACATTGGTGTGTCCGGTCCACGGCGTCATCCTTACTTGTGGGAACCAATACCAAAGCTTTAGGACACGGATGAAGGGAGGGAGCAAATCAGGTTACCTAAACGGAAGGCACCACGGCTTGCAAAACCTTTCTCCCAAAAATAGCCTCCGAAGAAGCAAAAGTATCAAATTTGTAAAATTTGGCAAAAGTGTGCAGTGAAGACCAAGTCGCTGTCTTACATATCTGATCAACAGAAGCCTCGTTCTTGAAGGCCCATGTGGAAGCCACAGCCCTAGTGGAGTGAGCTGTGATTCTTTCAGGAGGCTGCCATCCGGCAGTCTCGTAAGCCAATCAGATGATGCTTTTAAGCCAAAAGGAAAGAGAGGTAGAAGTTGCTTTTTGACATCTCCTTTTACCAGAATAGACGACAAACAGAGAAGATGTTTGCCTGAAATCTTTTGTAGCTTCTAAATAGAATTTTAGAGCACAGACTACGTCCAAATTGTGTAACAAACGTTCATTCTTTGAAACTGGATTCGGACACAAAGAAGGTACAACTATCTCCTGGTTAATATTTTTGTTAGAAACAAGCTTTGGAAGAAAACCAGGCTTAGTACGCAAAACCACCTTATCTGCATGGAACACCAGATAGGGCGGAGAACACTGCAGAGCAGATAACTCAGAAACTCTTCTAGCAGAAGAAATAGCAACCAAAAACAAAACTTTCCAAGATAACAACTTAATATCTATGGAATGTAGAGGTTCAAACGGAACCCCTTGAAGAACTGAAAGAACTAGATTTAAACTCCAGGGAGGAGTCAAAGGTCTGTAAACAGGCTTGATCCTAACCAGAGCCTGACCAAAAGATTGAACATATGGCACAGCTGCCAGTCATTTGTGTAGTAAGACAGATAAAGCAGAAATCTGTCCCTTTAGAGAACTCGCAGATAAACCCTTATCCAAACCTTCTTGCAGAAAGGAAAGAATCTTAGGAATTTTTATCTTATTCCATGGGAATCCCTTGGATTCACACCAGCAGATATATCTTTTCCATATTTTATGGTAAATCTTTCTAGTTACCGGTTTTCTGGCCTGAACCAGAGTATCTATCACAGAATCTGAAAACCCACGCTTTGATAGAATCAAGCGTTCAATCTCCAAGCCGTCAGCTGGAGGGAAACCAGATTTGGATGTTCGAATGGACCCTGAACAAGAAGGTCCTGTCTCAAAGGTAGCTTCCATGGTGGAACCGATGACATATTCACCAGGTCTGCATACCCAGTCCTGTGCGGCCACGCAGGAGCTATCAGAATTACTGAGGCCTTCTCCTGTTTGATCCTGGCTACAAGCTTGGGAAGGAGAGGGAACGGTGGAAACGCATAAGCTAGGTTGAACGACCAAGGCGCCACTAATGCATCCACTAGAGTCGCCTTGGGATCCCTGGATCTGGACCCGTAGCAAGGAACCTTGAAGTTCTGACGAGACGCCATCAGATCCATGTCTGGAATGCCCCATAATTGAGTCCCACTCCCCCGGATGAAAAGTCTGACGACTCAGATAATCCGCCTCCCAGTTGTCTACTCCTGGCATGTGGATTGCAGATAGGTGGCAGGAGTGATCCTCCGCCCATTTGATGATTTTGGATACCTCTCTCATCGCCAAGGAACTCCTTGTTCCCCCCTGATGGTTGATGTAAGCTACAGTCGTCATGTTGTCTGACTGGAATCTTATGAATCCGGCCTTCGCTAGTTGAGGCCAAGCCCGGAGAGCATTGAATATCGCTCTCAGTTCCAGGATGTTGATCGGTAGAAGAGACTCTTCCCGAGACCATAAACCCTGAGCTTTCAGGGAATCCCAGACCGCGCCCCAGCCCACTAGACTGGCGTCGGTCGTGACAATGACCCACTCTGGTCTGCGGAAACTCATTCCCTGAGACAGGTGATCCTGGGACAACCACCAACGGAGTGAGTCTCTGGTCATCTGGTCTACTTGAATCTTTCAAGACAAGTCTGTATAGTCCCCATTCCACTGCTTGAGCATGCACAGTTGTAATGGTCTTAGATGAATTTGAGCAAAAGGAACTATGTCCATTGCTGCAACCATCAACCCTACTACTTCCATGCACTGAGCTATGGAAGGCTGCAGAATAGAGTGAAGAACTTGACAAGCGTTTAGAAGCTTTGACTTTCTGACTTCTGTCAGGAAGATCTTCATTTCTAAAGAATCTATTATTGTTCCCAAAAAGGGAACTCTTGTCGACGGAGACAGTGAACTCTTTTCTACGTTCACCTTCCACCCGTGAGATCTGAGAAAGGCTAGAACAATGTCTGTATGAGCCTTTGCATTGGAAAGAGACGACGCTTGGATTAGAATGTCGTCCAGATAAGGTGCCACTGCAATACCCCTTGGTCTTAGAACCGCTAGAAGGGACCCGAGCACCTTTGTGAAAATTCTTGGAGCAGTGGCTAGCCCGAATGGGAGAGCCACGAACTGATAATGTTTGTCCAGAAAGGCGAACCTTAGGAACTGATGATGATCTTTGTGGATAGGAATATGTAGATACGCATCCTTTAAATCCACGGTAGTCATAAATTGACCCTCCTGGATTGTAGGTAAAATTGTTCGAATAGTTTCCATTTTGAACGATGGAACTCTGAGAAATTTGTTTAGAATTTTTAAATCCAGAATTGGTCTGAAAGTTCCCTCTTTTTTGGGAACTACAGATTTGAGTAAAACCCCTGACCTTGTTCCACAGTTGGAACTGGGTGTATCACTCCCATCTTTAACAGGTCTTCTACACAATGTAAGAATGCCTGTCTCTTTATTTGGTTTGAAGATAAGCGAGGCATGTGGAACCTTCCCCTTGGGAGTAGCTCCTTGAATTCTAGAAGATAACCCTGAGAGACTATTTCTAGTGCCCAAGGATCCTGAACATCTCTTGCCCAAGCCTGAGCAAAGAGAGAGAGTCTGCCCCCTACTAGATCCGGTCCCGGATCGGGGGCTACCCCTTCATGCTGTCTTGGTAGCAGCAGCAGGCTTCTTGGCCTGTTTACCCTTGTTCCAGCCTTGCATTAGTTTCCAAGCTGGTTTAGTCTGGGAAGCGTTACCCTCTTGTCTAGAGGCTGCAGAGTTGGAAGCCGGTCCGTTCCTGAAATTGCGAAAGGAACGAAAATTGGACTTATTCTTAGCCTTGAAAGGTCTATCTTGTGGGAGGGCATGGCCCTTTCCCCCAGTGATGTCTGAAATAATCTCTTTCAATTCTGGCCCAAAAAGGGTCTTACCTTTGAAAGGGATATTAAGCAATTTTGTCTTTGAAGATACATCCGCCGACCAAGACCATAGCCAGAGAGCCCTGCGCGCCACAATTGCAAACCCTGAATTTTTCGCCGCTAACCTTGCTAACTGCAAAGCGGCGTCTAAAATAAAGGAATTAGCTAACTTAAGTGCGTGAATTCTGTCCATGACTTCCTCATACGGAGTCTCCCTACTGAGCGACTTTTCCAGTTCCTCGAACCAGAACCACGCCGCTGTAGTGACAGGAATAATGCACAAAATAGGTTGAAGGAGGTAACCTTGCTGTACAAAAATCTTTTTAAGCAAACCCTCCAATTTTTTATCCATAGGATCTTTGAAAGCACAATTGTCCTCAATGGGAATGGTCGTGCGCTTGGCTAGTGTAGAAATGCCCCTCGACCTTAGGGACTGTTTGCCATAAGTCCTTCCTGGGGTCGACCATAGGGAACAATTTCTTAAATATAGGAGGAGGGACAAAAGGTATGCCTGGCTTCTCCCACTCCTTATTCACTATGTCCGCCACCCGTTTAGGTATCGGAAAGGCATCAGGGTGCACCGGGACCTCAAGGAACTTGTCCATCTTGCACAATTTTTCAGGGATGACCAGATTGTCACAATCATCCAGAGTAGATAGCACCTCCTTAAGTAATGCGCGGAGATGCTCTAATTTAAATTTAAATGTCACAACATCAGGTTCTGCCTGCTGAGAAATTCTTCCTGTATCAGAAATTTCTCCATCTGACAAACCCTCCCTCACTGCCACTTCAGACTGGTGTGAGGGTATGACAGAAAAATTATCATCAGCGCCCTCCTGCTCTACAGTGTTTAAAACAGAGCAATCGCGCTTTCTCTGAAATGCTGGCATTTTGGATAAAATATTAGCTATGGAGTTATCCATTACTGCCGTCAATTGTTGCATAGTAACAAGCATTGGCGCGCTAGAAGTACTAGGGGTCACCTGCGCGGGCATAACTGGTACAGACACAGAAGGAGATGATGTAGAACTATCTCTACTTCCTTCATCTGAGGAATCATCCTGGGCAACCTTACTATTTGTGACAGTACTGTCCTTACTATGTTTGGACGCTATGGCACAATTATCACATAAATTTGAAGGGGGAACCACATTGGCTTCCATACATACAGAACATGAAGGTACAGACATGTTAAACAGGCTTAAACTGGTTAATAAAGCACAAAAACCGTTTAAAAACAAAACCGTTACTGTCTCTTTAAATGTTAAACAGGGCACACTTTATTACTGAATATGTGAAAAACTATGAAGGAATTATCCAAACTTTACCAAATTTTCACCACAGTGTCTTAATGCATTCAAAGTATTGCACTCACATACTCTTCACTATCTCCGTGGAAATGCTACTTGTTCAGAGCGGCAAAGAGAATGACTGGGGGGGCGGAGCCTGGGAGGGGCTATATGGACAGCTTTTGCTGTGCTCTTTGCCATTTCCTGTTGGGGAAGAGAATATTCCCACAAGTTATGGATGACGCCGTGGACCGGACACACCAATGTTGGAGAAAACACATTTTTTTTTAGCAGTAGTGTATTTATGATTATTTGACAATGCTGTAGAAATTCTATATTTAAAACCATGCAGAAATGTTTCCTCCTCAATACACAAATAGTAGGTGCCCTTTTGGCAGATATGCATTAATTATATATATATATATATATATATATCTATATATATATATTTATATATATTATTACATTCCAGTTTACTGCCCCTTTATGCAAGGACTTTCCAGATGCAAGTAGGCATTCTATCTAAGATTTTTACATCTGCATAACATGTTATACTCAGACTAAGATTGCTCAGTGTTTGAAATGAGACAGGTTAAATTAAAACTGTTCAGTTTACACTACAGCTGACTTTTAAATACATACCAACAAGCCAAAATCCTGCATTTAACCAGATCTAATGGTTCCACCAATACCATATAGAGTACATTATTTTCAAAATCCATAAGTACAGCTGACAGATGGGAACATTTGTACACTATATTTGAAATGGTGCTCTTGGTTGGGGAAAAATCAAACAAACATATGTCAACCTTTTAAAAGTACTTTTCTTCATCTAGCCACCTACCAAGATCATTAATGTACAATTTTGAATTTTTGTTTGCACATTTACAAATATTATTCTTTAAAAAGTGATCTCTTAATTTCTGCATTTTTTTATCATACATGTCACACACTGTTGATTTAGAGGATGCAAGGTGCATAAATGTTTCCTCCTGTGAGTTTTTCTGTGGGTGTCTGTGTTTCTGTCTTTGTGCTTTTGGTTTGAGTCCCTGAGTGTGTATGTATTTTTTTTTCTGTGTGTGTCTCTGTGAGGGTGGGTGTATGTTTGTCTTTGTGTATTTTATCTGAATACCTCTGTGAGGGTGGGTGTGTATGTCTGTGTTTTCTGTGGATGTCTCTGTGAGGGTGTGTGTGTGTGTGTATGTCTGTGTTTTCTGTGGATGTGTGTGAGGGTGTGTGTATGTCTTTGTGTATTTTCTGTGGATGTCTCAGTGAGGGTCTGTGTATGTATGTCTTTCTGTGGTTTATGTGGATGTCTATGTGTGTGTGTATGTCTTTGTGTGTTTTCTGTGGGTGTCTCTCTGTGTGTGTGTGTGTGTGTGTATGTCTTTGTGTTTTCTGAGGCTGTCTCTGTCGGTGGTTCCTTGGGTGTGTGTGCAAGTTTGAGTTTTTTTATGTGTGTGTCCATTATCTGTTCCTTTTTAGGACATTTTGACATTACTACTGATTATTCACATCTTTCTACAGACTTTGAGACTAATAAGACCTTTCCGGAAGTCACCAATCTACCATTTAACCATTTAGGCAGTTCAGGGTCCATCCTTTCAGCCACTGCATGCTGTTATCATTTAGTTGGCATCTTCCTTTACAAAAAGATAATCAGAACTCCATATTTTGTTTTCTAAATCTCCTTTTTTTTTTTTTTTCAAAACTGTAGGTTACCTCATTACATGTCAGGTCAATGTAAACAAGTGCTGAGTTTCTGTTTGGGTGTCTGTGTCTGAGTGTGTTTCTTTGCGTGTCTGCTAGAGTGTCTATATGTGTATCCTTATGTGTGAGTGTGTGTGTGTGTGTGTGTTTCAGTTAGTGATGCACCGAAATGGAAATTCTGGACCGAAACCGAATCCGAAAATCCGGGATGCACTTGGCCGAAAACCGAAACTGATACCGAAAATGTATTTTTTCAAATTATTTTCAAATATTATTTTTTTAGTTTTTTTGCATAATTAAGTTAAAAAAAAAGCCCACACTTTTATTGAAAGTAACACACTGAAATTGGACAAAAATATCTTAAAACAATAATATGCTACACAATAATTTTACCTAGAAAAAAAAAAAAAAAAAAAACAGGCAAAAAATGCCATTTTCGGCAACAGAATCATATTTAAGTTGATTTTTTTACCAATTATCCAAATAAAGTATAGTCCTAGAAAACTCATTATATGCAGAACAGTAAGTCAAGTAATAAACTTAAACAGCAGCTCTAGGCTAGCATCAAATTTGAAACATGCTACACAATTTTACCGAAAATAACAGGCAAAATAACCGAAAACCGAAATAGCCAAAAATGCCATTTTCGGCCGAAATTTCGGTGCATCCCTAGTTTCAGTGTATGAGTTCGTCTGTATGTTACTACCTTTACAACATTTCCAAGTTTAAATAGACACTTAAGGATAAAGTGCATATACGGTTTAATCACTTGGTCAAAAATTGCACATGTCAAAGGGGGGGGGGGCCTGATCAATGGTCAAGTCAGGGGCCCCAAAATATCTAGTGGCGGCCCAGGCCATCAATAACCAGCAATGTTAAGCTATGCGTTTAACCCCCACAAAAGGTTCAGTTTTATATATTTAAACTAGAAATATAACTGAAAATTTAACTAAATAAAGAAAACTTAAAAAAATATATAAGTAAAATGTTTTGCATATTTAGCAGAGGATAAGCTGCATTTTTCTATTTACTAATACTACAGTGCATTTTTTCCCAGCTATAATAGTGATAAATTCTATTTAGACTAGAACCTATAACAGTGTTTGTAAACAGATTGTGGACCAACCTTTTGCATTCTATATGCTGTCAGTACACTAGAGGACCACACCTGAAGAGGGGATCTATGATGTCCTGAAAGCTTATGTATTCATTTAAGAACACAAGAATCTAATAACGTTATCTCAGTGACCAATTAATCAAAAACTCTAAGTAACATTACAAACATTATTATAGAGCACTCAATGGTACTAGATTTTACAGGTTAGTCTCAGTCTTCTTTACAGGCCATCAAAATGCCGCCCAGAAACACACATCCACTGACCACACTTCATGGGCCTCCATAATCATGGCTTAGCAAATACAAGGGTCCAGGTCACCATAGAAACTAGACATGACAGCCTAGCTTTAATGCCCTTAGGTATCACTAAAGCACTGTACAGACACAAAGCTGTATCTGTTGCTGATTGAGGACTGACTAGTAGTAAGAATTGGAAGTGGCTGGTGAGTACAGATGGATGGAAAAATGGCTATAGATTTTTTGCAATACTGAGAAATCAGATATAAATAAGCTATCTCTGTATAGCATTGTAGCAGGGTTAGAACTACAGCATATTTAAGTATCTGCTTACTCAATAGAAAATATTTTATGATGTCATTCAAGTTAAAAATTACATTCCCTTTAAAATGACTAGTCAAAGTAAACCTACCACATAGAGGGAGAGATTCGCTACAAAAAAATGCTAATAATGTTGATAATATTTATTTAAAAAAAAAAAAAAAGGAAAATCAGACTTGATGTATCAAATCAACCATTTTTCGTACATAAGGCCAAAAAAAATAAAAAAAATAAAAATATATATATTATAAATTATAAAATATATATTCTACACATGCTCACTTGTCAACTTATTAGTTCTCACAATCTAGTAACAGATAAAATCCCATTATAATCTTCAGAACAGCCCCAGTTCTTCATGCCATGGATATAAGATGCTGGACAAATTGCTTAGCTGTTTAGATCATTAAAGGGACAGTCTACACCAGACTTTTTATTGTTTTAAAAGATAGATAATCCCTTTATTACCCATTTCCCAGTTTTGCATAACCAACACAGTTATAATAATATACTTTTAACCTCTGTGATTATCTTGTATCTAAGCCTCTGCAAACTGCCCCTTTTTTCAGTTCTTTTGACAGACTTGCAGTCTAGCCAATCAGTGCCTGCTCCCAGATTACTTCTTGTGCACGAGCACAGTGTTATCTATATGAAATATGTGAACCAACACCCTCTAGTGGTGAAAAACTGTTAAAATGCAATCTGAAAGAGGTGGGCTTCAAGGTCTAAGAAATTAGCATATGAACCTCCTAGGTTAAGCTTTCAACTAAGAATACCAAGAGAGCAAAGCAAAATTGGTTATAAACGTAAATTGGAAAATTGTTTAAAATTACATGCTCTATCTGAATCATGAAAGTTTATTTTGGCCTAGACTGTCCCTTTAAGTTCTTGCATACCTTTTGGCAACATGCTCATCATGGTGCTGTACTGGACAAAGACATGGGCAATCTATAGTCTGTAGGACACTGGGGTAAACAGGATTGATTAATTCTATGGGGGCTTGAGACCATGGTTCCTGTGTGACATAACCTAGTATCCTGCTGGAAGTATCCATTTCAAAATTGCTAGGGGGGCCTAATGTGAGCCAGAAAAGAATTCCTCACAATATTACACCCTTCTAACCACCAGCCAATATTGTTGGCAC
This sequence comes from Bombina bombina, assembly GCF_027579735.1. Taxonomy (NCBI): domain Eukaryota; kingdom Metazoa; phylum Chordata; class Amphibia; order Anura; family Bombinatoridae; genus Bombina; species Bombina bombina. The sequence goes on from NW_026512258.1 coordinate 153,074, forward strand.
AAGAGAATATGTATGTATGTATGTATGTATGTATGTATGTATGTATGTATGAATGAATGAATGAATGTATGTATGTATGTATGTATGTATGTATGTATGTATGTATGTATGTATGTATGAATGTATGTATGTATGTATGTATGAATGAATGAATGAATGAATGTATGTATGTATGTATGTATGTATGTACTTCATTCCTTACTGTTGAGAAATACAACACCTGGCCACCAGGAGGAGGCAAAGACACCCCAGCCAAAGGCTTAAATATCCCTCCCACTTCCCCTATCCCCCAGTCACTCTGCCGAGGGAACCACTAAAAAGTAGGAGAAACAACAGGGAATAAAAAGGTGCCAGAAGAAATAAATGTTTTTAAAAAAAAGTAGCCACCCAACAAAAATAAATTACGGGCGTGGTCGTGGACTCTCCCTGCCAGGAAGGAAAGGAATTTATCTGGTAAGCAACAATTACGTTTTCCTTCCATAAGGCAGGGAGAGTCCACAACTTCAGTCCTTACTGTTGGGAAACTATACCCTAACCAAGCTCCAGAGAACACTGAATGAATAACGGAAGGGAACAAAAAAGAGGCGGACCCTATTCTGAGGGCACCACAGCCTGCAAAGCTTTTCTCCCGAAAGCTGCTTCAGCCGAAGCAAACACATCAAACTTGACAAATATAGAAAAACTGTGTAAGGATGACCAAGTAGCCGCCTTACAAATCTGATCTTTCTTCTTAAAAGTCCAGGAGGAAGCCACTGCTCTAGTGAAATGACCCGTAATCCTCTCAGGAGGCTGTCGCCCCACTGTTTTATAAGCTAAGCGGATGACACTCCTCAACCAGAAAGATAGGGAAGTCGTAGAAGCCTTCTGGCCCTCACGCTTCCCCGTATAGATAACAAACAAAGAGGAAGATTGTCTGAATTCCTTAGTAGCCTGAAGAAAGAACTTCAAGGCACGAACCACATCTAGATTGTGAAGCAAGCATTCCTTCGCTGAAGGAGGATTAGGACACAAGGAAGGAACAACAATCTCCACTGAGGAGATGAGGACATCCCCACCCAATCCGCAAACCACATCCTTCGCGGCCACAATGGAGCAATCAGAATCACTGATGCTCGCTCCTGCTTGATGCAAGTCACCACACGAGGGAGAAGTGGTAAAGGAGGAAAAAAGGAAATTTATGCTTACCTGATAAATTGATTTCTTCTACGATACGAGTCCACGGATTTCATCCTTACTTGTGGGATTATGCGGATTTATCTCCCCAGATAAATCTAGATCAAGAAACCAGAGTTCTTTGGTGGTTGTCGCTGGATCATCTGTCCCAGGGAAAATCTGCATAATCCCACAAGTAAGGATGAAATCCGTGGATACATCGTATCTTGTAGAAGAAAGATATACAAGTCTGAACCTTAACGCTACTGATAGGGCATCTATCAATTCTGCCTGAAAATCCCTCGACCCGTACCTGGGTAGCTTGGTATTGAGGCTGGAATGCCATGAGATCCATCTCCGGCGTGTCCCCCTCGCTGCATATCTCTGCTAACACCTTGGGGTGGAGAGACCATTCCCCTGGCTGAAAGAATTGCCTGCTGAGGAATGAGTTGCCCACACCTGGAATGTGCATCGCTGACAGCGTACATCTGTGAGTATATGCCCACTCTAGTATCTGAGATACTTCTCTCATCGCCAAAGGACTTCTAGTGCCCCCTGATGGTTGATGTAGGCAACCGAGGTTATATTATCTGACTGGAATCTGATAAACTGGGACAAACCCAGAAGGGGCCAAACCTTCAAGGTATTGAAGATTGCACAGAGTTCAAATATATTGATCTTGGCACCCCTACTGCTCCCCAGCCGGAAAAGCTTGCATCCGTAGTCACAATCTCCCAGGACGGTCTCAAGAAACACGTGCCTTGGGACAGATGATCTGGACAGAGCCACCAAGAGAGCGAGTCTCTCGACAGGTTATCCAGCACGATCTGTTGAGACAGATCTGAATGGTCGCTGTTCCATTGTCTCAGCATGCATAGTTTTAAGGGTCTAAGATGGAATCTGGCAAAAGGAATGATGTCCATACAGGACACCATGAGTCCTATCACCTCCATACACTGGGCCACTGAGGATCTCAAGGAGGCCTGGATGGCAAGACATGCAGTAGTTAGCTTGCAACGTCTCTGATCTGTGAGAAATATTCTCATGGATATGGAGTCTATTATTGTCCCCTGGAGGCCTAGAGGGCAAGATATGCAATAGTTAGCTTGCAACATCTCTGATATGTGAGAAATATTGTCATGGATATGGAGTCTATTATTGTCCACAGGAAATTCACCCTTGTACTTGGAGTAAGAGAACTATTTTCCAAGTTTATCTTCCATCCATGTGATCACAGAAGACTGAGAATGTACTTACAGTGTTCTTCCACTAGACGAAAAGATGGTGCCTGTACCAAGATATCGTCCAGGTAAGGCACTACTGCAAAATATCCTTGGAGCAGTAGCTAGGCCAAACGGAAGAGATATGAACTGGAAGTGTTGGTCCAGAAAGGCAAACCTCAGGAACTGAAAATGTTCCCTGTGTATCGGAACGTGAAGGTATGCATCCTTCAGGTCTATGGTAGTCATAAACTGTCCTTCCTGAACCAGAGGAAGGATTGACCGTATTGTCTCCATCTTTAAAGAGGGAACACTCAAACTTAGGCACTTTAAATCCAGAATTGGACGAAAAGTTTCTTTGGAACCACGAAAAAGGTTTGAATAAACCCCAAACCTCTTTTGGCTGTAGGTACCGGGACAATTACTCCTAGAGAGGAGCAACCTAAAAAGACAGCCCTTTTTTCTGGTCTTATAGACAGACTGGAGAGTAGGAATCTGCCCCTGGGCGGATGATATTTAAATGCTATCTGGTATGCTTGAGCTACAACCTCCAGGACCCAAGGATCCTGTACATCCTGGAACCAAGCGTCTGAAAAAAGAGACAGTCTGCCCCCTACTTGGGGGCCGCCCCTTCATGCTGATTTGTTCTCTGCGGGCTTTTTAGTCTGTTTGGACTTATTCCAGGACTGAGTCGGCTTCCAAGTACTCTTTGAAATAAAAACCCTGTATGTTGAAACATCTTCCTCAGACAATTTTCCATTTTCTTATCCATAGGCTCTCTAGTCAGGGACCGGGAATAATTTTATTAAAAGTAGACAAGGGGGAAGTTCCTATTCTTTTCCATTCGTTACTAATGTTTGCCATCTTAAGTGGCAAAGGAAAAGTTAGAGGGACCTTCCTGTCTTCATAAACCCTGTCTAATTTAGGGATCGTAGGTTCCTCAGGGACTTTAGCCTCTGGAACCTCTAGTGTAGACAGAACCTCCTGTAATAAAAACTGCAGATGCTCAATTTTAAATCTAAAAAGAGGGTTCGTTCCTCCACTGAAGGAGGTTTAGAAACTGAAGTTTTCGACTCAGAAAGTTCACCCTCTGAAGCTACAGAGGTTAACTCATCCTCTGATAGATGTGACTTAATAGCTTAATCCGACAAATATTTAGATAACTCTAGGTCAGGAGAACTATGTTTAACCTTTCTCTTTCGTTTGCTAGAGGGAGGAAAGGCACTCAGGGCCGCAGTAAAAACACTCCCTCCAAATGGAGGATTAGTTAATCCGCGGGGTACTGCATGTGGAGCGGGTAGTGTAGAAAGGGTAGTAATCGCTCAGACACAGATTCCTGAGCGGTTAATGGCTCAGAGGGGTTAATAGCGCTATGAGTATTAGTAGGCTTGTCTCCTTTCTTAGACTTTAGAACAGTGCTTAGGAAAATGGAACAAAATTGAGCAGGTGGGCAAAACACGGCCTCCTCACAATATAAACAGGAATTAATTACCAGTGCTGAAGGAGCAGAACCCTCTAATGTAGTATTAGAGTCCTCCATAGCTCAGATATATCCACAGAAGGACAGACAAAAAACAACATTTATGCTTACCTGATAAATGTATTTCTTTCTTGACACACGGATCATCTAATTACTATTGGGAATATCACTCCTGTCTAGCAGGAGGCGTCAAAGAGCACCACAGCAAAGCTGTTAAATATCACCTCCTTTCCCTCCAACCCCAGTCATTCTACCAAAGTAAAAGGAGAGAAAGGAAGCAACAAGGTGCAGAGGTGTCTGAGGTTTATAGTATGAAAAAACCTGTCTTAAAAAAACAACAGGGCGGGCCGTGGACTCATCGTGTCAAGAAAGAAAGAAATTTATCAGGTAAGCATAAATTTTGTTTTCTTTCTAATGACATGAGTTTTCTTTCTAGTGACATGAGTCCACGGATCATCTAATTACTATTGGGAATCAATACCCAAGATAGAGGACACAGATGATACGGGAGGGACAAGACAGGGAACCTAAACCAAAGGCACCACTGCTTGAAGAACCTTTCTCCCAAAAGAAACCTCAGTCGAGGCAACAGTATCAAATTTATAGAATTTTGAAAAAGAGTGAAGAGAGGATCAAGTTGCAGCCTTGCAAATCTGCACCACAGAAGTTTCCTATTCCTGGGCATTCAAAGATGAAACAGCCCTTGTGGAATGAGCCGTGACTCTCTCAGGAGGCTGCTGTCTAGCTGTTTCATAGGCCAAGCGAATTATACGCTTCAGTCACAAAGAAGAGATGTAGCCGTAGCTTTCTGAACCTTGCGTTTCCCAGAGAAAACAACAGACAAAGCAGAAGATTGACGAAAAACCTCAGTCGCCTGCAAATAGCATTTCAATGCACACACTACGTCCAGATTGTTCAGCAGATGTTCCCTCTGAGAAGAAAAGTTAGGACACAAGGAAGGAACAACAATTTCCTGATTAATGTTCCGATCTGAAACCACTTTAGGGAGAAACCCTAACTAAGTACGCAAAACTACCTTATCCGAATGAAAAACAGAATTTATGTTTACCTGATAAATTACTTTCTCCAACGGTGTGTCCGGTCCACGGCGTCATCCTTACTTGTGGGATATTCTCTTCCCCAACAGGAAATGGCAAAGAGCCCAGCAAAGCTGGTCACATGATCCCTCCTAGGCTCCGCCTACCCCAGTCATTCGACCGACGTTAAGGAGGAATATTTGCATAGGAGAAACCATATGATACCGTGGTGACTGTAGTTAAAGAAAATAAATTATCAGACCTGATTAAAAAACCAGGGCGGGCCGTGGACCGGACACACCTATGTTGGAGAAAACAGAATTTATGTTTACCTGATAAATTACTTTCTCCAACGGTGTGTCCGGTCCACGGCGTCATCCTTACTTGTGGGATATTCTCTTCCCCAACAGGAAATGGCAAAGAGCCCAGCAAAGCTGGTCACATGATCCCTCCTAGGCTCCGCCTACCCCAGTCATTCGACCGACGTTAAGGAGGAATATTTGCATAGGAGAAACCATATGGTACCGTGGTGACTGTAGTTAAAGAAAATAAATTATCAGACCTGATTAAAAAAACCAGGGCGGGCCGTGGACCGGACACACCGTTGGAGAAAGTAATTTATCAGGTAAACATAAATTCTGTTTTCTCCAACATAGGTGTGTCCGGTCCACGGCGTCATCCTTACTTGTGGGAACCAATACCAAAGCTTTAGGACACGGATGAAGGGAGGGAGCAAATCAGGTCACCTAAATGGAAGGCACCACGGTTTGCAAAACCTTTCTCCCAAAAATAGCCTCAGAAGAAGCAAAAGTATCAAACTTGTAAAATTTGGTAAAAGTGTGCAGTGAAGACCAAGTCGCTGCCCTACATATCTGATCAACAGAAGCCTCGTTCTTGAAGGCCCATGTGGAAGCCACAGCCCTAGTGGAATGAGCTGTGATTCTTTCGGGAGGCTGCCGTCCGGCAGTCTCGTAAGCCAATCTGATGATGCTTTTAATCCAAAAAGAGAGAGAGGTAGAAGTTGCTTTTTGACCTCTCCTTTTACCGGAATAAACAACAAACAAGGAAGATGTTTGTCTAAAATCCTTTGTAGCATCTAAATAGAATTTTAGAGCGCGAACAACATCCAAATTGTGCAACAAACGTTCCTTCTTTGAAACTGGTTTCGGACACAGAGAAGGTACGATAATCTCCTGGTTAATGTTTTTGTTAGAAACAACTTTTGGAAGAAAACCAGGTTTAGTACGTAAAACCACCTTATCTGCATGGAACACCAGATAAGGAGGAGAACACTGCAGAGCAGATAATTCTGAAACTCTTCTAGCAGAAGAAATTGCAACTAAAAACAAAACTTTCCAAGATAATAACTTAATATCAACGGAATGTAAGGGTTCAAACGGAACCCCCTGAAGAACTGAAAGAACTAAATTGAGACTCCAAGGAGGAGTCAAAGGTTTGAAAACAGGCTTAATTCTAACCAGAGCCTGAACAAAGGCTTGAACATCTGGCACAGCTGCCAGTTTTTTGTGAAGTAACACAGACAAGGCAGAAATCTGTCCCTTCAGGGAACTTGCAGATAATCCTTTTTCCAATCCTTCTTGAAGGAAGGATAGAATCTTAGGAATCTTAACCTTGTCCCAAGGGAATCCTTTAGATTCACACCAACAGATATATTTTTTCCAAATTTTGTGGTAAATCTTTCTAGTTACAGGCTTTCTGGCCTGAACAAGAGTATCGATAACAGAATCTGAGAACCCTCGCTTCGATAAGATCAAGCGTTCAATCTCCAAGCAGTCAGCTGGAGTGAAACCAGGTTCGGATGTTCGAACGGACCCTGAACAAGAAGGTCTCGTCTCAAAGGTAGCTTCCAAGGTGGAGCCGATGACATATTCACCAGATCTGCATACCAAGTCCTGCGTGGCCACGCAGGAGCTATCAAGATCACCGACGCCCTCTCCTGATTGATCCTGGCTACCAGCCTGGGGATGAGAGGAAACGGCGGGAACACATAAGCTAGTTTGAAGGTCCAAGGTGCTACTAGTGCATCCACTAGAGCCGCCTTGGGATCCCTGGATCTGGACCCGTAGCAAGGAACTTTGAAGTTCTGACGAGAGGCCATCAGATCCATGTCTGGAATGCCCCACAGCTGAGTGACTTGGGCAAAGATTTCCGGATGGAGTTCCCACTCCCCCGGATGCAATGTCTGACGACTCAGAAAATCCGCTTCCCAATTTTCCACTCCTGGGATGTGGATAGCGGACAGGTGGCAGGAGTGAGACTCCGCCCATAGAATGATTTTGGTCACTTCTTCCATCGCTAGGGAACTCCTTGTTCCCCCCTGATGGTTGATGTACGCAACAGTTGTCATGTTGTCTGATTGAAACCGTATGAACTTGGCCCTCGCTAGCTGAGGCCAAGCCTTGAGAGCATTGAATATCGCTCTCAGTTCCAGAATATTTATCGGTAGAAGAGATTCTTCCCGAGACCAAAGACCCTGAGCTTTCAGGGATCCCCAGACCGCGCCCCAGCCCATCAGACTGGCGTCGGTCGTGACAATGACCCACTCTGGTCTGCGGAATGTCATCCCTTGTGACAGGTTGTCCAGGGACAGCCACCAACGGAGTGAGTCTCTGGTCCTCTGATTTACTTGTATCCTCGGAGACAAGTCTGTATAATCCCCATTCCACTGACTGAGCATGCACAGTTGTAATGGTCTTAGATGAATGCGCGCAAAAGGAACTATGTCCATTGCCGCTACCATCAACCCGATCACTTCCATGCACTGAGCTATGGAAGGAAGAGGAACGGAATGAAGTATCCGACAAGAGTCTAGAAGCTTTGTTTTTCTGGCCTCTGTCAGAAATATCCTCATTTCTAAGGAGTCTATTATTGTTCCCAAGAAGGGAACCCTTGTTGACGGAGATAGAGAACTCTTTTCCACGTTCACTTTCCATCCGTGAGATCTGAGAAAGGCCAGGACTATGTCCGTGTGAGCCTTTGCTTGAGGAAGGGACGACGCTTGAATCAGAATGTCGTCCAAGTAAGGTACTACAGCAATGCCCCTTGGTCTTAGCACAGCTAGAAGGGACCCTAGTACCTTTGTGAAAATCCTTGGAGCAGTGGCTAATCCGAAAGGAAGCGCCACGAACTGGTAATGCTTGTCCAGGAATGCGAACCTTAGGAACCGATGATGTTCCTTGTGGATAGGAATATGTAGATACGCATCCTTTAAATCCACCGTGGTCATGAATTGACCTTCCTGGATGGAAGGAAGAATAGTTCGAATGGTTTCCATCTTGAACGATGGAACCTTGAGAAACTTGTTTAAGATCTTGAGATCTAAGATTGGTCTGAACGTTCCCTCTTTTTTGGGAACTATGAACAGATTGGAGTAGAACCCCATCCCTTGTTCTCTTAATGGAACAGGATGAATCACTCCCATTTTTAACAGGTCTTCTACACAATGTAAGAATGCCTGTCTTTTTATGTGGTCTGAAGACAACTGAGACCTGTGGAACCTCCCCCTTGGGGGAAGCCCCTTGAATTCCAGAAGATAACCTTGGGAGACTATTTCTAGCGCCCAAGGATCCAGAACATCTCTTGCCCAAGCCTGAGCGAAGAGAGAGAGTCTGCCCCCCACCAGATCCGGTCCCGGATCGGGGGCCAACATTTCATGCTGTCTTGGTAGCAGTGGCAGGTTTCTTGGCCTGCTTTCCCTTGTTCCAGCCTTGCATTGGTCTCCAAGCTGGCTTGGCTTGAGAAGTATTACCCTCTTGCTTAGAGGACGTAGCACTTTGGGCTGGTCCGTTTCTACGAAAGGGACGAAAATTAGGTTTATTTTTTGCCTTGAAAGGCCGATCCTGAGGAAGGGCGTGGCCCTTACCCCCAGTGATATCAGAGATAATCTCTTTCAAGTCAGGGCCAAACAGCGTTTTCCCCTTGAAAGGAATGTTAAGTAGCTTGTTCTTGGAAGACGCATCAGCTGACCAAGATTTCAACCAAAGCGCTCTGCGCGCCACAATAGCAAACCCTGAATTCTTAGCCGCTAACCTAGCCAATTGCAAAGTGGCGTCTAGGGTGAAAGAATTAGCCAATTTGAGAGCATTGATTCTATCCATAATCTCCTCATAAGGAGGAGAATCACTATCGACCGCCTTTATTAGCTCATCGAACCAGAAACATGCGGCTGTAGCTACAGGGACAATGCATGAAATTGGTTGTAGAAGGTAACCCTGCTGAACAAACATCTTTTTAAGTAAACCTTCTAATTTTTTATCCATAGGATCTTTGAAAGCACAACTATCCTCTATGGGTATAGTGGTGCGTTTGTTTAAAGTGGAAACCGCTCCCTCGACCTTGGGGACTGTCTGCCATAAGTCCTTTCTGGGGTCGACCATAGGAAACAATTTTTTAAATATGGGGGGAGGGACGAAAGGAATACCGGGCCTTTCCCATTCTTTATTAACAATGTCCGCCACCCGCTTGGGTATAGGAAAAGCTTCTGGGAGCCCCGGGACCTCTAGGAACTTGTCCATTTTACATAGTTTCTCTGGGATGACCAACTTGTCACAATCATCCAGAGTGGATAATACCTCCTTGAGCAGAATGCGGAGATGTTCCAACTTAAATTTAAACGTAATCACATCAGGTTCAGCTTGTTGAGAAATGTTCCCTGAATCAGTAATTTCTCCCTCAGACAAAACCTCCCTGGCCCCATCAGACTGGGTTAGGGGCCCTTCAGAACCATTATTATCAGCGTCGTCATGCTCTTCAGTATCTAAAACAGAGCAGTCGCGCTTACGCTGATAAGTGTTCATTTTGGCTAAAATGTTTTTGACAGAATTATCCATTACAGCCGTTAATTGTTGCATAGTAAGGAGTATTGGCGCGCTAGATGTACTAGGGGCCTCCTGAGTGGGCAAGACTCGTGTAGACGAAGGAGGGAATGATGCAGTACCATGCTTACTCCCCTCACTTGAGGAATCATCTTGGGCATCATTGTCATTGTCACATAAATCACATTTATTTAAATGAATAGGAATTCTGGCTTCCCCACATTCAGAACACAGTCTATCTGGTAGTTCAGACATGTTAAACAGGCATAAACTTGATAACAAAGTACAAAAAACGTTTTAAAATAAAACCGTTACTGTCACTTTAAATTTTAAACTGAACACACTTTATTACTGCAATTGCGAAAAAACATGAAGGAATTGTTCAAAATTCACCAAATTTTCACCACAGTGTCTTAAAGCCTTAAAAGTATTGCACACCAAATTTGGAAGCTTTAACCCTTAAAATAACGGAACCGGAGCCGTTTTTAACTTTAACCCCTTTACAGTCCCTGGTATCTGCGTTGCTGAGACCCAACCAAGCCCAAAGGGGAATACGATACCAAATGACGCCTTCAGAAAGTCTTTTCTAAGTATCAGAGCTCCTCTCACATGCGACTGCATGTCATGCCTCTCAAAAACAAGTGCGCAACACCGGCGCGAAAATGAGGCTCTGCCTATGATTTGGGAAAGCCCCTAAAGAATAAGGTGTCTAAAACAGTGCCTGCCGATATTATTATATCAAAATACCCAGATAAAATGATTCCTCAAGGCTAAATATGTGTTAATAATGAATCGATTTAGCCCAGAAAAAGTCTACAGTCTTAATAAGCCCTTGTGAAGCCCTTATTTACGATCTTAATAAACATGGCTTACCGGATCCCATAGGGAAAATGACAGCTTCCAGCATTACATCGTCTTGTTAGAATGTGTCATACCTCAAGCAGCAAGAGACTGCTCACTGTTCCCCCAACTGAAGTTAATTGCTCTCAACAGTCCTGTGTGGAACAGCCATGGATTTTAGTGACGGTTGCTAAAATCATTTTCCTCATACAAACAGAAATCTTCATCTCTTTTCTGTTTCTGAGTAAATAGTACATACCAGCACTATTTTAAAATAACAAACTCTTGATTGAATAATAAAAACTACAGTTAAACACTAAAAAACTCTAAGCCATCTCCGTGGAGATGTTGCCTGTACAACGGCAAAGAGAATGACTGGGGTAGGCGGAGCCTAGGAGGGATCATGTGACCAGCTTTGCTGGGCTCTTTGCCATTTCCTGTTGGGGAAGAGAATATCCCACAAGTAAGGATGACGCCGTGGACCGGACACACCTATGTTGGAGAAAATAATATAAGGAGACTCATACTGTAATGTTGAGAGCTTTGAAACTCTACGAGCAGATGAAATAGCAACAAGAAACAAAACCTTCCAAGATAACAACTTAATATCTAAGGAATGCATAGACTCAAACGGAGCCTGTTGAAGAACTTTAAGAACTAGATTAAGACTCCAGGGAGGAGTAACCGGCTTAAACACAGGCCTGATTCTGACCAAGGCCTGACAGAACGATTGCACGTCTAATACATCCGCCAGACGTTTATGTAACAAAATAGAAAAGACAGATATTTGACCCTTTAGGGAACTTGCCGATAAACCCTTCTCCAAACCCTCTTGGAGAAAAGACAAAATTCTAGGAATCTGAACTCTACTCCAAGCGTAGCCTTTGGATTCACACAAATAGATATTTTCACCAAATCTTATTGCAAATTTTACTGGTAACAGGCTTGCGAGCCTGAAACAGTCTCAATGACCAACTCTGAAAACCACGCCTAGATAAAATTAAGCGTTCAATCTCCAAACAGTCACTTTCAGAGAAACTAGATTTGGATGAAGGAAGGACCCGAGAAGTAGAAGGTCCTTTCTCAGAGGAAATTTCTAATGGGGGAGAGATGACATCTCCACTAAGTCTACATAACAAATTCTGCGAGGCCACGCTGGAGCAATAAGAATCACTGACGCCCTTTCTTGCTTGATCCGAGCAATGACTCAAAGAAGAAGAGCAAACGGTGGAAAACAGAATTTATGTTTACCTGATAAATTACTTTCTCCAACGGTGTGTCCGGTCCACGGCGTCATCCTTACTTGTGGGATATTCTCTTCCCCAACAGGAAATGGCAAAGAGCCCAGCAAAGCTGGTCACATGATCCCTCCTAGGCTCCGCCTTCCCCAGTCATTCGACCGACGTAAAGGAGGAATATTTGCATAGGAGAAATCATATGATACCGTGGTGACTGTAGTTAAAGAAAATAAATCATCAGACCTGATTAAAAAACCAGGGCGGGCCGTGGACCGGACACACCGTTGGAGAAAGTAATTTATCAGGTAAACATAAATTCTGTTTTCTCCAACATAGGTGTGTCCGGTCCACGGCGTCATCCTTACTTGTGGGAACCAATACCAAAGCTTTAGGACACGGATGATGGGAGGGAGCAAATCAGGTCACCTAGATGGAAGGCACCACGGTTTGCAAAACCTTTCTCCCAAAAATAGCCTCAGAAGAAGCAAAAGTATCAAATTTGTAAAATTTGGTAAAAGTGTGCAGTGAAGACCAAGTCGCTGCCTTACATATCTGATCAACAGAAGCCTCGTTCTTAAACACCAAAAAACTCTAAGCCATCTCCGTGGAGATGTTGCCTATACAAAGGCAAAGAGAATGACTGGGGAAGGCGGAGCCTAGGAGGGATCATGTGACCAGCTTTGCTGGGCTCTTTGCCATTTCCTGTTGGGGAAGAGAATATCCCACAAGTAAGGATGACGCCGTGGACCGGACACACCTATGTTGGAGAAATAGGTATGTAAGACTGAAATTCCAAAGAACTGCCATAGTATCTATCAGAAACGCTTGAGGGTCCTTGGACCTCAACCCGTACCTCGGGAGCTTGGCATTCTGACGAGATGCCATGAGATCTAGATCCTGCTGTCCCCATTTGAGAATCAAGCTGGAGAACACATCCGGATGTAGTTCCCATTCCCCCAGGTAATAGGTCTGACTGTTCAAAAAATCTGCTTTCAAATTGTCAACTCCTGGAATGTGAAGCACAGATAGACAACAGTTGTGGGTTTCTGCCCACTTATTAAACTTGGACACCTCCTTCATGGCCAAAGAAACTCTGAGTTCCACTCTGATAATTGATGTAAGCCACTGAGGTTATATAGTCCTACTGAAATCTGATAAACCAGGCATAATCTAACTGTTGCCAGGCCAGAAGAGCATTGAAGATTGCTCTTAGCTCTAGAATGTTTATGGGGACTGGAGAACATACTCTTCCCAAGTCCATGTCCCCTGAGCCCTTAGAAGGCCCCAGACTGCTCCCCAACCTATCAGGCTGGCGTCCGTTGTAACTATCACCCAGGTAGTTCTGCGAAAACAGGTTCCCTGTGAAAGATGATCCTGAGACAACCACCATGGAACAGAATCTCTTGTCATCTGATCCAGATGAATTTGTGGAGACAGATCCACATAATCTCCGTTCTACTGTCTGAGCATGCATAACTGCAGAGGTCTGAGATGGAAACAAGCAAAAGGAATAGTGTCCATAGTGGCTACCATCAGACTGATTACCTCCATACACTGATGGCTGAGGAGAGGATTGAAGGGACAAACAAGAATCGATAAACGTAATCTTTATGGTTCCCCTTGTAGATGGAATTAAGGAACTCTTTTCCAGATTCACCTTCCAACCATGAGAGCGCAGGAAGGATAAGAGCAACTCAGTGTTGGAGTTTGCTATATGAAAAGACTGGGCCTGAACCAGAATGTTGTCCAGATAAAGCCCAACTGCAATACCCTGTAACCAGAGCACTGCCAACAGAGATCCCAGAACCTTTAAAAAAATTCTGGGAGCTGTAGCCAGACAGAAAGGAGAGCCAGAAATTGGAAGTGTTTGTGAATAAAAGCAAAACTCAGAAACTTGTGATGATCCCAGTGAATGGAAACATGAAGGTACGCATCCTTTAAATCTACAGTTGTCATAAAATGATCCTCTTGAACTAAAGGAAGAATGGAACGAATAGTTTCCATTTTGAAGAACAGTACTCTGAGAAATTTTGTTTAGACTCTTGAGATCCAAGATTAGTCTGAAGGTTCCCTCTTTCTTGGGAAACACAAACAAATTGGATTAAATTTCCAGACCCTGCTCCTGAATTGTAATAGGAACTATCACCCCTATTTTGGATAGATCCCGAGCACAACGAAAGAACGTCTCTCTTTTAATCTGGTCGACAGATAATCTTGAGAGAAGAAATCTGCCCCTGGGGGGAAAGGTCTTGAATTCTAGTTTGTATCCCTGGGACACAATGTCTATCGCCCAAGGATCCTGAACATCCCGAACCCAAACCTGAGCGAAAAAAGTAAAAAAGACTGCCCCCCACAAGATACGGTCCCGGCTCGGGGGCAGACCCTTCATGCTGACTTTGGATCATTAGCTGGCTTCTTGGATTGCTTTTCCCTCATTCCAAGATTGAATGGGTCTCCAGGAAGGTTTGGACTGTTTCTGTCTTGTAGAGGTAGAGGAAGGTTTTCCCTTGAAGTTTCGAAAGGAACGAAAATTACTCTGACATCCCTTCTGCTTATTTCTCTTATCCTGAAGGAGAAAATGTCCTTTTCCACTTGAAATACCAGAAATAATCTCAGCCACAGCTGGGCCAAACAAGGTCTTACTCTTGTAAGGACTAGCCAAAAACGTAGACACATCTGCCGACCAAGATTTCAACCACAAGGCTCTGCGAGCCAGAATGGCAATCCAGTTATCCATAGGGTCCTTAAAAGAACAGCTATCCTCTATGGAAATTGTAGTTCTCTTAGCTAAAGTGAAAATTGCCCCTTCCCCCTTGGGGACCATTTGCCAGGACTCCTTAATAGAGTCATCAATGGGAAACATCTTCTTTAAGTTGGAGAAAGAGAAAAAGGGTAACGCCTTGGAGACCATTCCGACTTCTCTCATTCCTTAACAATAAATTCTGTAGCCCGATCTGGAACGGGAAAAACATTCCAGCATGGAAGGTACATCATAATACTTGTTAAGTTTACTACACTTATTAGGGTTGACAATGACAGTAGTGTCAGAGTCCTCCAGAGTAGCCAAAACCTCCTTGAGTAGTAAACAGAGGTGCTCTAGCTTAAACTTGAAGGATACAACTTCAGCATCAGAGGAGGGAATTACGCTGTCAGAATCCGAGATCTCACCCTCAGATACTAACGAAGAATCCTCCCCATTAGATTTATGATAGGGAATATTTGGAATAGCCACAAATGAGTCAGACACCTTACGCACTGATTGTTTAGACTTCCTCTTGTGCTTTCCCTGTAGCATGGGTAAGACAACGCATCAGAAAACTACAGAAGATATGAGGGTAACAATGTCTTGCAAAGAGACCCCAGGCGAAGCTTGAGAGGAAGCGCAGGGCACTGTATTAATGGGTAATAACATTTTGGACACCTGAGGAGAAATATGCGGCATATTTTGAACATTGTCAGAAGACTCCTGGACAGCATCCGTCTTAGACAATGTTGGCTTAAAAGGTCTATCCTTAAAAATGAATGTTCTCTTAACACATGAGGAACAGAAAGGAATTGGTGGATTAATGTTAGAATTCAAACATAAAGGACATCTGTAATCTATAACAGAGGCTTGAACCATCTTTAAAAATATCCAAATTTAAGAAAAATTTTAAACAGAATTTTTTTTTAACCGTTTCTTTAAATTTTAAAACGAAACCGTTTTATTTTTTATGCAATGCAAAAACGGAACTGCTGTATTTATTAATGAAATACAATAACGTTAGGCTTATATTTAAGCCTTTGGCTGGGGTGTCTTTGCCTCCTCCAGGTGGCCTGGTGTTGTATTTCCCAACAGTAAGGAATGAAGTCTTGGACTCTCCGTGCTTTATGGAAGGAAATTTTGTTCTACAAGTTATCTAGATATACCCAATTTCTTAGTTACTAAAATAAACAGGCTAAATATTATGGATAGCACCTTCCATACACATTTGTGCAGGGATTGCTCTATAATTGAACCATGCAAGACCATAGGACCCAGACAGTACTTGAAAGGGGCAGAACATTTGGTGTTCATAGTCTGGATAATAGTGTTTTTAAAGATAAATTCATTTTATAAGATGCCCATCTGCATGTTCTCATGTGAATGTTTAATCTGATGAACTGTAATTTCTGACACAACTGACTCAGTTTAGACTGCAGAGTTGAGGGGCGTCATTTATTCTTGGACCCAGGCAGCACAATATCTGAAGCCGCCCCTACATTTGTGAAGCCTTGTCTTGAAATATTCAAATACTATATTATTATTATTTTTTCAAGCCTATGTCAATCCTAAGCATTTTCTTTAGTGTAAAAGCTTTCTACGCAGCTGAAAGATTGTTTTATTAACCTATTTGTTTACCATAATTATGTAGAGAAAAACACACACTAAATAAAAAGTCTTCCAGGAACAAATACTGAATTCCTTTAAAACGCTTCTGAGCTCATACCATAGATATAACAGCAGAGCATCTTATTGTCTGCATCTGTGTTCATTTACTTGCCCCCTTTAAATTGTATTCTCTTTTTATTACCAGAGCTAGAACCTTGGACATCCTATAAACAAAAGCACATTGCATACATTTGTTACATGCATTAAACATAGCAAACACAATACTTTCCACTTATTAGCATTTTTGCTTCAGCACAGCCTGTCCGTTTGTACTAGGAACGCCTCCACAGAAGTCAGGTACACATGTAATGTAACCATGGAGACCTGAGATCCCCAGGGCTTTAGTTTTCACATGATATACAAAACAAAGTGCAGGAAGTCAAAGGCAAGCCATAGGTGCAAAAATACCCTTTGTGCAAATGCTGAAACTCCATGGTTCCAGTTCCAAATTATTTTTAAATAAGTCTTCACACTGCCATAAAAGTATTTAATATTACATATTCTGTGATCATCAAAGATAAACAGTGTGGGAGAGATCATTTACAGGCCTATAAAATAAGTAGTATACACAGGGAACAATCATCCAGTGGGCGTGTTAGGAGACAAATACTGTAAAATAAATTCAATTGCCTAAAATGATCCTTTGAAATAAAGTGACATGAAACATTTTTTCTTTCATGATTTAGAAAGAGCATGGAATTTTAAACAACTTTTCAAATCACTTCTATTATCTAATTTGCTTAATCCTCTTGATATCCTTTATTGAAAAGCACATCTAAATTGGCCCAGTAGCTTCTGATTGGTGGCTGCACATAAATGCATTGTGTGATTGGCTCTCCCATGTGCTTTACAATTTCTTTAGCAAAGGATATCTGAAGATTGAAGCAAATTAAATAATAGAAGTAAATTTGAATATTGTTTAAAATTGTATCCTCTACCTAAATCATGACAGAAATGTTTTGGGTTTCATGTCCCTTTAACTCCTTCACCTTACCTCAGTAATATATAGCACATTTAATTATATGTACATGGAATGCTGTGAATAAAATCAACATTAGGAGAAGAAACTATTCCAGCCTTATCCAGTACACAGCCTGTTTTCTTATAACCCAACTAGGAACTCCTACTAGGTTCTACCCATGCAGAGCACAATCTGTAGCAAGAAATTGATACAAGGTAGCTCTAGGCAACAGCTGCATAGTAAAGAGCAGAGCCATCTAGAGGCTGTGCACTAGCAAGATTATGCAGAACCTAATTTATCAGTCACAGGGTTGGTCCAGGACACATTCAGTGAACCGTCTGCAAGAGTTGGAGACAACAAAGAACACAGTCAGAGATTCCCTTCACCATAAATCATGAATAAAGCATTGAGTCACAAAGGGGCTGTTTCCTTAATACTTCCATACAAGGAAGTAGCTAAATTAAAAACATGACCAAAAATCTACACAATTTAAAAGCACTTTATGGTCCTAAAAACTCTACCAACTTTTTTTTTTTTTTAACTGAGAGATCTGTTGGAACAGGCTAAACCTACAACCTTTGAACCAAGCATTCGATTTCCTTTTAAATCCATGACAAAGAACAATCCCAAATCCCACCCTGCCCAGGAGCACATCTAGTACATAATATTGTTAGGGAGAAAATATTTACTTCAAAAAGTCTTCTTACAGATCTGACTTTCCTGTATGGGTAGTTAAAAAATAAATATGATTTTTTTTTTTTTTAAAGGAGCTTTAGACAAACAAGTGGGATCTATAATTTAACAGCACAAAGTGCAAAATTATGCATTGAGGATGTAAAAACTTTAAGGTTCATTATAGACTTGGCACTTTACTGGCTGTAACAAAACATAATTTATGCTTACCTGATGAATTTATTTCTCTTGTAGTGTATCCAGTCCACGGATCATCCATTACTTATGGGATATTCTCCTTCCCAACAGGAAGTTGCAAGAGGATCACCCACAGCAGAGCTGCTATATAGCTCCTCCCCTAACTGTCATAACCAGTCATTCGACCGAAAACAAACAGAGAAAGGAGAAACCATAGGGTGCAGTGGTGACTGTAGTTTAATTAAAATTTAGACCTGCCTTAAAAGGACAGGGCGGGCCGTGGACTGGATACACTACAAGAGAAATAAATTTATCAGGTAAGCATAAATTATGTTTTCTCTTGTTAAGTGTATCCAGTCCACGGATCATCCATTACTTATGGGATACCAATACCAAAGCTAAAGTACACGGATGATGGGAGGGACAAGGCAGGATTAAGCGGAAGGAACCACTGCCTGAAGAACCTTTCTCCCAAAAACAGCCTCCGAAGAAGCAAAAGTATCAAATTTGGAAAATTTGGAAAAAGTGTGAAGCGAAGACCAAGTCGCGGCCTTGCAAATCTGTTCAACAGAGGCCTCATTTTTAAAGGCCCAGGTGGAAGCCACAGCTGTAGTAGAATGAGCTGTAATCCTTTCAGGGGGCTGCTGTCCAGCAGTCTCATAGGCTAGGCGTATTATGCTCCGAAGCCAAAAGGAAAGAGAGGTTGCCGAAGCTTTTTGACCTCTCCTCTGTCCAGAGTAAACGACAAACAGGGTAGATGTTTGACGAAAATCTTTAGTAGCTTGTAAGTAAAACTTCAAGGCACGGACTACGTCCAGATTATGTAAAAGACGTTCCTTCTTTGAAGAAGGATTAGGACACAATGATGGAACAACAATCTCTTGATTGATATTCTTGTTAGAAACCACCGTAGGTAAAAACCCAGGATTGGTACGCAGGACTACCTTATCTGCATGAAAAATCAGATAAGGAGAATCACATTGTAAGGCAGATAGCTCAGAGACTCTCCGAGCCGAGGAAATAGCCATCAAAAACAGAACTTTCCAAGATAAAAGTTTAATATCAATGGAATGAAGGGGTTCCAACGGAACTCCTTGAAGAACTTTAAGAACCAAGTTTAAGCTCCACGGGGGAGCAACAGGTTTAAACACAGGCTTAATTCTAACCAAAGCCTGGCAAAATGCCTGGACGTCTGGAACCTCTGCCAGACGCTTGTGCAAAAGAATAGACAGAGCAGAAATCTGTCCCTTAAAAGGAACTAGCTGATAATCCTTTGTCCAAGCCCTCTTGGAGAAAAGACAATATTCTAGGAATCCTAACCTTACTCCATGAGTAATTCTTGGATTCACACCAATAAAGATATTTACTCCATATCTTGTGGTAGATTTTCCTGGTAACAGGCTTTCGTGCCTGTATTAAAGTATCAATGACTAACTCGGAGAAGCCACGCTTTGATAGAATCAAGCATTCAACCTCCATGCAGTCAGTCTCAGAGAAATTAGATTTGGATGATTGAAAGGACCTTGTATCAGAAGGTCCTGTCTTAGAGGCAGAGTCCATGGTGGAAAGGATGACATGTCCACTAGGTCTGCATACCAAGTCCTGCGTGGCCACACAGGTGCTATCAGAATCACTGATGCTCTCTCCTGTTTGAATTTGGCAATCAGTCGAGGGAGCAGAGGAAACGGTGGAAACACATAAGCCAGGTTGAAGAACCAAGGCGCTGCTAGAGCATCTATCAGCGTCGCTTCTGGGTCCCTGGACCTGGATCCGTAACAAGGAAGCTTGGCGTTCTGGCGAGACGTCATGAGATCCAACTCTGGTTTGCCCCAACGATGAATCAACTGAGCAAACACCTCCGGATGGAGTTCCCACTCCCCCGGATGGAAAGTCTGACGA
This sequence comes from Bombina bombina, assembly GCF_027579735.1. Taxonomy (NCBI): domain Eukaryota; kingdom Metazoa; phylum Chordata; class Amphibia; order Anura; family Bombinatoridae; genus Bombina; species Bombina bombina. The sequence goes on from NW_026512258.1 coordinate 173,017, forward strand.
CTTAGAAAATCCGCCTCCCAGTTCTCCACGCCTGGGATATGGCTTGCTGACAGGTGGCAAGAGTGGTACTCTGCCCAGCGAATTATATTTGAGACTTCTAACATCGCTAGGGAACTCCTGGTTCCCCCTTGATGGTTGATGTAAGCCACAGTCGTGATGTTGTCCGACTGAAATCTGATGAACCTCAGTGTTGCTAACTGAGGCCAAGCCAGAAGAGCATTGAATATCGCTCTTAACTCCAGAATATTTATTGGAAGGAGTTTCTCCTCCTGAGTCCACGATCCCTGTGCCTTCAGGGAATTCCAGACTGCACCCCAACCTAGAAGGCTGGCATGTGTTTTTACAATTGTCCAATCTGGCCTGCGAAAGGTCATACCCTTGGACAGGTGTACCCGAGACAACCACCAGAGAAGAGAATCTCTGGTCTCTTGATCCAGATTTAGCAGAGGGGACAAATCTGTGTAATCCCCATTCCACTGACTCAGCATGCATAATTGCAGCGGTCTGAGATGAAGGCGCGCAAATGGCACTATGTCCATTGCCGCTACCATTAAGCCGATTACCTCCATACACTGATCTACCGAAGGGCGCGGAATGGAGTGAAGAACACGGCAAGCATTTAGAAGTTTTGATAACCTGGACTCCGTCAGGTAAATTTTCATTTCTACAGAATCTATAAGAGTCCCTAAGAAGGAGACTCTTGTGAGTGGGGATAGAGAACTCTTTTCCTCGTTCACTTTCCACCCGTGCGACCTCAGAAATGCCAGAACTATCTCTGTAAGAGACTTGGCAACTTGAAAGCTTGACGCCTGTATCAGGATGTCGTCTAGACACGGAGCCACCGCTATGCCTCGCAGTCTTAGAACCGCCAGAAGTGAGCCCAGAACCTTTGTAAAGATTCTCAGGGCTGTAGCCAACCCGAAGGGAAGAGCTACAAATTGGTAATGCCTGTCTAGAAAGGCAAACCTTAGAAACCGATGATGATCTTTGTGAATCGGTATGTGAAGGTAGGCATCCTTTAAGTCCACTGTGGTCATGTACTGACCTTCTTGGATTATGGGTAGGATGGTCCGATTAGTTTCCATTTTGAAAGATGGAACTCTGAGGAATTTGTTTAAGATCTTTAGATCCAAAATTGGTCTGAAGGTTCCCTATTTTTTGGGAACCACAGATTCGAATAAAAACCCTGTCCTTGTTCCGTCCGCGGAACTGGATGGATCACTCCCATAACTAGGAGGTCTTGCAAACAGCGTAGGAATGCCTCTTTCTTTATATTATTTGCAGATAGCCTTGAAAGATGAAATCTCCCTTGTGGAGGGGAAGCTTTGAAGTCCAGAAGATATCCCTGAGATATGATCTCCAACGCCCAGGGATCCTGAACATCTCTTGCCCACGCCTGGGCGAAGAGAGAAAGTCTGCCCCCTACTTCCTTCATGCTGTCTTAGAAGCAGCAGCAGGCTTTCTGGCCTGCTTGCCTTTGTTCCAGGACTGGTTAGGTTTCCAGGCCTGCTTAGATTGAGCAAAAGTTCCCTCTTGTTTTGAAGCGGAGGAAGTTGATGCTGCACCTGCCTTGAAATTTCGAAAGGCACGAAAATTAGACTGTTTGGCCTTTGCTTTGGCCTTTGCTTTGGCCCTGTCCTGAGGAAGGGTGTGACCCTTACCTCCAGTAATGTCAGCAATAATTTCCTTCAAACCAGGCCCGAATAAGGTCTGCCCCTTGAAAGGAATGTTGAGTAATTTAGACTTCGAAGTTACATCAGTTGACCAGGAATTAAGCCATAGCACCCTACGCGCTTGGATGGCGAATCCGGAATTCTTAGCCGTTAGTTTAGTCAAATGAACAATGGCATCAGAAACAAATGAGTTAGCTAGCTTAAGTGTTCTAAGCTTGTCAATAATTTCAGTCAATGGAGCTGTATGGATGGACTCTTCCAGGGCCTCAAACCAGAATGCCGACGCAGCAGTGACAGGCGCAATGCATGCAAGGGGCTGTAAAATAAAACCTTGTTGAATAAACATTTTCTTAAGGTAACCCTCCAATTTTTTATCCATTGGATCTGAAAAAGCACAACTGTCCTCAACCGGGATAGTAGTACGCTTTGCTAAAGTAGAAACTGCTCCCTCCACCTTAGGGACCGTCTGCCATAAGTCCCGTGTAGTGGCGTCTATTGGAAACATTTTTCTAAATATAGGAGGTGGGGAAAAAGGCACACCCGGTCTATCCCACTCCTTGCTAATAATTTCTGTAAGCCTTTTAGGTATAGGAAAAACATCAGTACATACCGCTACCGCATAGTATTTATCCAGCCTACACAATTTCTCTGGTACTGCAACTGTGTTACAGTCATTCAGAGCAGCTAATACCTCCCCAAGCAACACACGGAGATTCTCAAGCTTAAATTTAAAATTAGAAATCTCTGAATCAGGATTCCCCGAATCAGAGATGTCACCCACAGACTGAAGCTCTCCGTCCTCATGATCTGCATATTGTGACGCAGTATCAGACATGGCCCTTACAGCATCTGCGCGCTCTGTATTTCTCCTAACCCCAGAGCAATTGCGCTTGCCTCTTAATTCAGGCAACCTGGATAATACCTCTGACAGGGTATTATTCATGATTGCAGCCATGTACTGCAAGGTAATCGCTATGGGCGTCCCTGATGTAATTGGCGCCATATTAGCGTGCATCCCCTGAGCGGGAGGCGAAGGGTCTGACACGTGGGGAGAGTTAGTCTGCATAACTTCCCCCTCGTCAGAATCTTCTGGTGATATTTCTTTTATAGTTAAAGACTGATCTTTACTGTTTAAGGTGAAATCAATACATTTAGTACACATTTTCCTATGGGGCTCCACCATGGCTTTCAAACATAATGAATAAGTAGTTTCCTCTGTGTCAGACATGTTTAAACAGACTAGTAATGAGACTAGCAAGCTTGGAAAACACTTTAAACAAGTTTACAAGCAATATAAAAAAACGTTACTGCACCTTTAAGAAACACATATTTTGTCAAAATTTTAAATAACAGTGAAAAAACAGAATTTATGTTTACCTGATAAATTTCTTTCTCCAACGGTGTGTCCGGTCCACGGCGTCATCCTTACTTGTGGGATATTCTCTTCCCCAACAGGAAATGGCAAAGAGCCCAGCAAAGCTGGTCACATGATCCCTCCTAGGCTCCGCCTACCCCAGTCATTCGACCGACGTTAAGGAGGAATATTTGCATAGGAGAAACCATATGGTACCGTGGTGACTGTAGTTAAAGAAAATAAAATATCAGACCTGATTAAAAAAACCAGGGCGGGCCGTGGACCGGACACACCGTTGGAGAAAGAAATTTATCAGGTAAACATAAATTCTGTTTTCTCCAACATAGGTGTGTCCGGTCCACGGCGTCATCCTTACTTGTGGGAACCAATACCAAAGCTTTAGGACACGGATGAAGGGAGGGAGCAAATCAGGTCACCTAAATGGAAGGCACCACGGCTTGCAAAACCTTTCTCCCAAAAATAGCCTCAGAAGAAGCAAAAGTATCAAACTTGTAAAATTTGGTAAAAGTGTGCAGTGAAGACCAAGTCGCTGCCCTACATATCTGATCAACAGAAGCCTCGTTCTTGAAGGCCCATGTGGAAGCCACAGCCCTAGTGGAATGAGCTGTGATTCTTTCGGGAGGCTGCCGTCCGGCAGTCTCGTAAGCCAATCTGATGATGCTTTTAATCCAAAAAGAGAGAGAGGTAGAAGTTGCTTTTTGACCTCTCCTTTTACCTGAATAAACAACAAACAAGGAAGATGTTTGTCTAAAATCCTTTGTAGCATCTAAATAGAATTTTAGAGCGCGAACAACATCCAAATTGTGCAACAAACGTTCCTTCTTTGAAACTGGCTTTGGACACAGAGAAGGTACGATAATCTCCTGGTTAATGTTTTTGTTAGAAACAACTTTTGGAAGAAAACCAGGTTTAGTACGTAAAACCACCTTATCTGCATGGAACACCAGATAAGGAGGAGAACACTGCAGAGCAGATAATTCTGAGACTCTTCTAGCAGAAGAAATCGCAACTAAAAACAAAACTTTCCAAGATAATAACTTAATATCAACGGAATGTAAGGGTTCAAACGGAACCCCCTGAAGAACTGAAAGAACTAAATTGAGACTCCAAGGAGGAGTCAAAGGTTTGTAAACAGGCTTGATTCTAACCAGAGCCTGAACAAAGGCTTGAACATCTGGCACAGCTGCCAGCTTTTTGTGAAGTAATACCGACAAGGCAGAAATCTGTCCCTTCAGGGAACTAGCAGATAATCCTTTGTCCAATCCTTCTTGAAGGAAGGATAGAATCCTAGGAATCTTAACCTTGTCCCAAGGGAATCCTTTAGATTCACACCAACAGATATATTTTTTCCAAATTTTGTGGTAAATCTTTCTAGTCACAGGCTTTCTGGCCTGAACAAGAGTATCGATAACAGAATCTGAGAATCCTCGCTTCGATAAAATCAAGCGTTCAATCTCCAAGCAGTCAGCTGGAGTGAAACCAGATTCGGATGTTCGAACGGACCCTGAACAAGAAGGTCTCGTCTCAAAGGTAGCTTCCAAGGTGGAGCCGATGACATATTCACCAGATCTGCATACCAAGTCCTGCGTGGCCACGCAGGAGCTATCAAGATCACCGACGCCCTCTCCTGCTTGATCCTGGCTATCAGCCTGGGGATGAGA
>NW_026512259.1:0-80556 GCF_027579735.1 Bombina bombina
ACATGGGCCTCTGCCCGGCTGCGTTTGCCTTGAAACACTGGCAACTTAGACAAAACTTCTGTAAGAGTGGATGACATAACTGCAGCCATATCCTGCAGAGTGAATGAAGTGGACGCAGTTGAAGAACACGGCGTCGCTTGGATGGGCGTTAAAGGTTGTGACGCTTGAGGAGAAAGATGCGGCATATCTTGAGTCTCATCAGGCTGAGAAACATCCTTAGATGTACTTGCATCAAAGAAAATTTGTTCTTTAAACTGTAAAGTCCTCTCAGTACATGAGGGACAAAAAGTAAAAGGGGGTTCAACATTGGCATTCAAACATAATGAACATATGACACTTTGCAAATCCATATCTCAAACCAAATGAATATGGTACTATTAATATAAATGACAAAATCACAGTCTGTCTATGTAAACCTCTTTCTTTTTTTTTGTATTTTATGTGTAAAACTAAGGCAGCTATAAGCTAGATTGACTCACAATATGCTTATGATCACTGCTATAATACCATTGTATGCTCTAGAAGCGTTCTGTGTCTTAAAATCTTTGTATATATTTTACAAAAAACAAAAATTATGCTTACCTGATAAATGTATTTCTCTTGTGGTGTATCCAGTCCACGGGTTCATCCATTACTTGTGGGATATTCTCCTTCCCAACAGGAAGTTGCAAGAGGACACCCACAGCAGAGCTGTCTATATAGCTCCTCCCCTAACTGCCACCCCCAGTCATTCGACCGAAGACAAGCAAGAAAAAATGAGAAACTATAGGGTGCAGTGGTGACTGTAGTTTAAAAATAAAAAACACCTGCCTTAAAATGACAGGGCGGGCCGTGGACTGGATACACCACAAGAGAAATAAATTTATCAGGTAAGCATAAATTTTGTTTTCTCTTGTAAAGGTGTATCCAGTCCACGGGTTCATCCATTACTTGTGGGATACCAATACCAAAGCTTTAGGACACGGATGAAGGGAGGGACAAGGCAGGAACTTAAACGGAAGGCACCACTGCCTGTAAGACCTTTCTCCCAAAAATAGCCTCTGAAGAAGCAAAAGTATCGAATTTGTAGAATTTAGAAAAAGTATGAAGCGAAGACCAAGTCGCCGCCTTACAAATCTGTTCAACAGAGGCCTCATTTTTAAAAGCCCATGTGGAAGCCACCGCTCTAGTGGAATGAGCTGTAATTCTTTCAGGAGGCTGCTGGCCAGCAGTCTCATAAGCTAAGCGGATTATGCTTCTCAGCCAAAAAGAAAGAGAAGTTGCCGAAGCCTTTTGGCCTCTCCTCTGTCAAAAGTAGACAACAAACAAAGCAGATGTTTGACGAAAATCCTTCGTAGCTTGTAAATAAAACTTTAAAGCATGAACCACATCAAGATTGTGTAAAAGACGTTCCTTCTTTGAGGAAGGATTAGGACATAATGAAGGAACAACAATCTCCTGATTGATATTCTTATTAGATACTACCTTAGGAAGAAACCAGGTTTGGTACGCAAAACTACCTTATCTGCATCAGATAAGGGGAATCACACTGTAAAGCAGATAACTCCGAAACTCTTCGAGCCGAGGAGATAGCTACTAAAAACAGAACTTTCCAAGATAAAAGTTTAATATCTATGGAATGCAAAGGTTCAAACGGAACCCCTTGAAGAACTAAATTTAAACTCCATGAGGGAACAACAGGTTTAAACACAGGCTTGATTCTAACTAAAGCCTGACAAAACACCTGAACATCTGGAACCTCAGCAAGATGTTTGTGCAAAAGAATAGACAGAGCAGAAATCTGTCCCTTTAAGGAACTAGCTGACAATCCCTTCTCCAATCCTTCTTGGAGAAAGAATAAGATTCTAGGAATCCTGACTTTACTCCATGAGTAACCCTTGGATTCACACCAATGAAGATATTTACACCATATCTTATGATAGATTTTCCTGGTGACAGGCTTTCGAACCTGAATTAAGGTATCAATGACCGACTCGGAAAAACCACGCTTTGATAGAATCAAGCGTTCAATCTCCAAGCAGTCAGAAACAGAGAAATTAGATTTGGATGCTTGAAAGGACCTTGAAGTAGAAGGTCCTGCCTTAGCGGCAGAGTCCATGGTGGAAAGGATGACATGTCCCTCAGATCTGCATACCAAGTCCAGCGTGGCCACGCAGGAGCTATCAAAATCACCGAAGCTCTCTCCTGCTTGATCTTGGCAATCAGACGAGGGAGCAGAGGAAACAGTGGAAACACATAAGCCAGTCTGAAGGACCAGGGAGCTGCTAGAGCATCTATCAGCGCTGCCTTGGGATCCCTGGACCTGGACCCGTAACGAGGAAGCTTGGCATTCTGACGAGACGCCATGAGATCCAGATCTGGTTTGCCCCATAGTTAAATCAACTGGGCAAATACCTCCGGATGGAGCTCCCACTCCCCCAGATGAAAAGTCTGCCGACTTAGGAAATCCGCCTCCCAGTTCTCTACTCCTGGGATATGGATAGCTGAGAGATGGCAAGAGTGAACCTCTGCCCATAGAATTATCTTTGAAACCTCCAACATTGCCAGGGGGCTCCTTGTTCCCCCCTGATGGTTGATATAGGCTACAGTCGTGATGTTGTCCAACTGAAATCTGATGAACCTGACCGCAGCTAGCTGAGGCCAAGCCTGAAGAGCATTGAATATCGCTCTTAGTTCCAGAATGTTTATCGGAAGGAGAGCCTCCTCCTGAGTCCACGAACCCTGAGCCTTCAGGGAGTTCCAGACTGCGCCCCAGCCCAGAAGGCTGGCATCTGTCGTCACTATAGTCCATTCAGGCCTGCGGAAACTCATTCCCCTGGACAGATGGACCCGAGATAGTCACCAGAGAAGAGAATCCCTGGTCTCTTGATCCAGATTTAGCAGAGGGGACAAATCTGTGTAATCCCCATTCCACTGATTGAGCATGCAAAGTTGCAGTGGTCTGAGATGTAGACGGGCAAACGGAACTATGTCCATTGCCGCTACCATTAAGCCGATTACTTCCATACACTGAGCCACTGACGGCTGAGAAGAGAACGGCAGGAAGTTAGAAGTTTTGACAACCTGACCTCTGTCAGAAAAATCTTCATTTCTACTGAATCTATCAGAGTTCCTAGGAAGGAAACTCTTGTGAGAGGGGAGAGAGAACTCTTTTCTTCATTCACCTTCCACCCGTGAGACCTCAGGAATGCCAGAACAATGTCCGTATGGGACTTGGCGATTTGAAAAGTTGACGCCTGTATCAGCCTTAGAACCGCCAGTAGGGACCCTAAAACCTTCGTAAAGATTCTTGGTGCCGTGGCAAAACCCGAAGGGAAGAGCCACAAACTGGTAATGCCTGTCTAGGAAGGCAAACCTGAGAAACCGATGATGATCTCTGTGTATCGGAATGTGGCGATAAGCATCCTTTAAGTCCACAGTAGTCATATATTGACCCTCCTGGATCATAGGTAGGATGGTTCGAATAGTCTCCATCTTGAAAGATGGGACCCTGAGAAATTTGTTTAGGATCTTGAGATCTAAGATTGGTCTGAAAGTTCCCTCTTTTTTGGGAACTATAAACAGATTTGAATAGAATCCCTGCCCCTGTTCCTCCCTTGGAACTGGGTGGATCACTCCCATAACCAGAAGGTCTTGAACGCAACGTAAGAAAGACTCTCTCTTTATCTGGTTTGCAGATAATTGTGAGAGATGAAATCTCCCCTTTGGAGATGAGGCTTTGAAATCCAGAAGATATCCCTGAGAAACAATCTCCAGAGCCTAGGGATCCTGGACATCTCTTGCCCAAGCCTGAGCGAAGAGAGAAAGTCTGCCCCCAACTAGATCCGGGCCCGGATCGGGGGCTATTCCTTCATGCTGTCTTAGAGGCAGCAGCAGGTTTTTTGGCCTGCTTTCCCTTGTTCCAAGCCTGGTTAGGTCTCCAGACTGGCTTGGACTGGGCAAAATTTCCTTCTTGTTTTGCAGTAGAGGAAGTTGAAGCTGCGCCACTCTTGAAATTTCGAAAGGAACGAAAATTAGTCTGTTTGGTCCTTAATTTGTTGGACCTATCCTGGGGAAGGGCGTGGCCTTTTCCTCCAGTAATACCAGAAATGATCTCCTTCAGTCCAGGCCCGAATAGGGTCTGCCCTTTGAAGGGCATGTTGAGAAGCTTAGACTTTGAAGTAACGTCAGCTGACCAGGATTTAAGCCATAGCGCTCTACGCGCCTGAATGGCAAAACCTGAATTCTTAGCCGTTAGCTTTGTTAAATGAAAAACGGCGTCCTAAATAAATTAATTGGCTAACTTAAGAGCTTTAAGCCTGTCTAGGATATCATCCAATGGGGTCTCCACCTGTAGAGCCTCCTCAAGAGACTCGAACCAGAAAGCCGCTGCAGCAGTGACTGGGGCAATGCATGCAAGAGGCTGGAGAATAAAACCTTGTTGTATAAAGATTTTCTTAAGGAAACCCTCTAATTTTTTATCCATTGGATCTAGGAAAGCACAACTGTCCTCGACAGGGATAGTTGTACGCTTAGCTAGGGTAGAGACTGCTCCCTCCACCTCAGGGACCGTCTGCCACAAGTCCTGTGTAGCGGCATCTATGGGAAACATCTTTTTAAAAGCAGGAGGGGGAGAGAATGGTACACCTGGTCTTTCCCATTCCTTCGTAATAATTTCTGAAAACCTCTTAGGGATTGGAAAAACATCAGTGTAAACAGGCACTGCAAAGTATTTGTCCATTTTACACAATTTCTCTGGGACTACAATGGTGTCACAGTCATCCAGAGTCGCTAAAACCTCCCTGAGCAACAAGCAGAGGTGTTCAAGCTTAAATTTAAATGCTGTCATTTCAGAGTCAGACTGAAGTAACGCCTTCCCTGAATCAGAAATGTCACCCACAGATAGAAGCTCTCCTACTTCGGCTTCTGTACATTGTGAGGGTATATTAGACATAGCTACTAAAGCATCAGAAAGCTCTGTATTTATTCTAGCCCCAGAGCTGTCTCGCTTTCCTTGTAACCCTGGCAGTTTGGACAATACCTCTGTGAGGGTATGATTCATAACTGCCGCCATGTCTTGTAAGGTAAACGCATTGGACGCGCCAGATGTACTTGGCGTCACTTGCGCGGGAGATATAGGTTCTGACACATTGGGAGAGCTAGGTGGTTTAACCTCCCTTTTGTCAGTCTGAGAAACCTCTGGTGATAAATCTTTAAAAGCCATAATATGGTCTTTATAACTTATAGAAAGGTCGGTGCATTTGATACACATTCTAAGAGGGGGTTCCACAATGGCTTCTAAACATAATGAACAAGGAGTTTCCTCTATGTCAGACATGTTTAACAGACTAGTAATGAGACCAGCAAGCTTGGAAAACACTTTAATAAATGTGAAAAAGCAATTAAACAAAAACGGTACTGTGCCTTTAAGAGAAAAAAAACTACCACATAAACTGCAAAACAGTGTTAAAAAGTAGTAAAAACTACAAAATTATTACAGTGTGTATAAGAGACTAAAGCAGCATTGCACCCACTTGCAAATGGATGTTTAACCCCTTTGGCCCCAAACCGGATTAAAAAAATGGTAAAACCGTTAAAAAAACAGTCAAACACACTGCCACAGCTCTGCTGTGGCTCCTACCTGCCCTTAAACACGATTTTTGCAGGAAAAAAACCCCTCTATAGTGGTCCTGGATGCCAAAGGACTCCTTTAGGGAAGCTGGATGGCTCAGTCTGAATATCAACTGCGCATAAAGTGCGCGAAAATAGGCCCCTCCCACCATGCAGTCAATGTCAGAGGGCCTTAAAAAAGTACTCCTAGGAGTAATATAACAAGCCATGAGGAAAACTAGGCCCCAAATAAAGATTTATCACCCTCAGAGAAAAAAAGTTTTTTCTGTAAGTTATGCAAACGTTTTTACACTAAGTAATATGAGAATTAACATGAATATTACCCTTATCTTGTAAGCATGATCCCAGTCGTTGTTAAATCACTGTATCAGGCTTACCTCAAATATACCAGGCACTGTCAGCATTTTCTAGACCTTATCATCTCTCTAGAAAAAAATATACTGAACATACCTCAAAGCAGGTGATCTGCAAACCGTCCTCCCAACTGAAGTTTTCTTTCCATACTCTTCAGTTATGTGTGAGAACAGCAATGGACCTTAGTTACAAACTGCTAAGATCATCAACCTCCAGGCAGATTCTTCTTCCAATTTCTGCCTGAGAGTAAAACAGTACAACGCCGGTACCGTTTAAAAATAACAAACTCTTGATTGAAGGTAAAAACTACACTAAGTCACCACATATCTCTTGATACTTCCTTTCTTGTCGAGAGTTGCAAGAGAATGACTGGGGGTGGCAGTTAGGGGAGGAGCTATATAGACAGCTCTGCTGTGGGTGTCCTCTTGCAACTTCCTGTTGGGAAGGAGAATATCCCACAAGTAATGGATGAACCCTTGGACTGGATACACCTTTACAAGAGAAAGAAAGTAGTGTAAACCAGTGCACCTCGCCACAGCTCCGCTATGGCGCCTACCAGCCCCCACGACAGAGAGCCATAAACAGTCAAACACCCGGACACTCAAGACCGCCTGCATTAATTGCTATAACCATGCGGTACAAGCGCCTCTAGCAAGTTAAAAACATGGCCAATAAAATCAATAAGCGATTAAAAACTGAACTACCCATTACTGCTCACAGCAGTTAAACACAGTAACAAAACACATTAATGTATTACGTTCTGTGAAGCCAATTTTCTCAGCATCCCCAGCGTCAAACAACTGCCCTGATTATAATAACGTCACCGAAGGAGCCAAATGAACATAGTTAGCCCTACAACGTGACACTGACAGTTAGCATTTCACATTGTCCCTTGAAATACCCTGTACCACCAATCGATTAGGCTTAAGCCCCCTATGAGAGGCAACCCCTACAGCTTTTTTCTGAGTTAAGATTGTCCCAGAATAAAATGGCTGTACATACCTGAAAGCTGAGCGACAGCATGATCAGTCCCACATTCAAGAGGTTCTGCAGTTCCCTCCTGTAGAGCTGTGGAGACATACCGGGTCTTAGTTAAAATTTGCTAAGACCATCATCTGAAGGGCAGCACATATCATGGAAGGCATATAGAGAATAGAATCCCTACAGTTCCCATCGCTTTGAAGCGACCAGATGCTTCTCTTTTGCAACTGAAGAGACTGATCTGGTCTAGGCTACACCCTAAAACAAAGTAGCCCACTTAGGTACTACACAAAAAATAATAAACTCTTGATTGAAGAATCTAAACTAACACCTCACTTTACCTCTTCCTTCATTACTAACACAGGCAAAGAGAATGACTGGGGTGGGAGGGAAGGGAGGAGCTATATATACAGCTCTGCTGTGGTGCTCTTTGCCTCCTATCTTGTAAAAGAAAACTACATTTTATAACTATTGTTTGTGTGCACAAAATAAAGCAAGGTATGAGTTTTCAGACAGTTATTACTTTTAATCTTTTTAAGAATCTAATTTTAAAATAAAGTGTATGTCCCTTTGACGCATTAAAATGTAAGTAAATGTTAAATATCTGTCTATCTATGAGTGTCTTTTTCTATATGCGGTATTGTAAGGCTGAGAAATTTGTACAAAACATTGAGGCCGCACAAAAACCCAGAAGCCAGTAATTTTGTAGTGGCTACATGATGACTTAACCCTTGATTTCCCAAGCACTGTACACCAGGAAATCATGTATTATTTAGAAGGTAAATTAAAATGAGAACACGGGCTACAAATATAAAAAAGGTAAAACAATACTATATATCAAGCATTTTGAAATTTACTGCTAAGGCACATGCACCCTCTCTGCAGCGCGGTGCCATATGGTAACTCAGGTAACTCAGGTCTTGCTAACGATCTATAGCACACGGCAAACAATAAATGTTACAGAATCACTGCTAGTGCACGGTGTAAACTCGTCCATAGAGGCGCCTACCAACCGGTAAAAAGGAGACTTACATAAATGTTTAGGACTAAGCTAGCACAGCAGTTAAAAAACAAGGTATTTCTTTGAAAAATGTGTTTATAATGCTATTTATGTATACACAATTTTATGAGAAACTTGAAGGTTACTTTAATGGGAGTTCCATGGTCAGACACGTCACACACATACATTCACCTTTGCTCTGCGTCCCACAGACAAGTCACACACGTGCACTTACCTGTACCCTGCGTCCCACAGACAAGTCACACACGTGCACTCACCTGTACCCTGCGTCCCACATACAAGTCACATAAGTACACTCACCTGTGCCCTGAATCTCTCACACATGTGACATACGTATACTCACCTGTGCCCTCTATCCCCCATACATATCATACAGGTACGCTCACCTGTGCCCTGCATCCCTCAGACATGTCACACACATACACTCACCTGTAGCCTGTATCCCTCAGACACATCACACACGTACACTCACCTGTACCCTGTATCCCTCAGACACATCACATACATACACTCACCTGTGCCCTGTATCCCTCAGACACATCACACACGTACACTCACCTGTGCCCTGTATCCCTCAGACACATCACACACATACACTCACCTGTGCCCTGTATCCCTCAGACACTTCACACACATACACTCACCTGTGCCCTGTATCCCTCAAGCACGTCACACACATACACTCACTTGTGCCCTGTATCCCTCAAGCACGTCACACAAATACACTCACCTGTGCCCTGTATCCCTCAGACACATCACACACATACACTCACCTGTGCCCTGTATCCCTCACAACCGTCACACACACATACAATCACATGTACCCTTTATCCCTCAGACACGTGTCACACACATACACTCAACTGTGCCCTGTATCCCTCAGACACATCACACACGTACACTCACCTGTGCCATGTATCCCTCAGACACGACATACATACACTCACCTGTACCCTGTATCCCTTAGACACATCACATACATACACTCACCTGTACCCTGTATCCCTCAGACACATCACACACATACACTCACCTGTACCCTGTATCCATCAAACACATTACACACGTACACTCACCTGTACCCTGTATCCATCAGACACATCACACACGTACACTCACCTGTGCCCTGTATCCCTCAGACACATCACATACATACACTCACCTGTACCCTGTATCCCTCAGACACATCACACACAGTACACTCACCTGTGCCCTGCATCCCTCAGACACATCACGCACATACACTCACCTGTGCCCTGTATCCCTCAGACACATCACACACATACACTCACTTGTGCCCTGTATCCCTCAGACACATCACACACGTACACTCACCTGTGCCCTGTATCCCTTAGACACATCACACTAGTACATTTACCTGTGCCCTGTATGCCTCAGACACATCACACACATACACTCACCTGTGCCCTATATCCCTCAGACACATCACACACATACACTCACCTGTACCCTGTATCTCTCAGACACATCACATACATAAACTCACCTGTGCCCTGTATCCCTCAGACACATGTCACACATACACTAACCTGTGCCCTGTATCCCTCAGACACATCACACACTTACACTCACCTGTGCCCTGTATCCCTCAGACATCACACACATACACTCACCTGTGCCCTGTATCCCTCAGACACATGTCACACATACACTAACCTGTGCCCTGTATCCATCAGACACATCACACATGCACTCACCTGTATTCTGTATCCCTCAGACACATCACACACGTACACTCACCTGTACCCTGTATCCCTCAGATACATCACATACATACACTCACCTGTGCCCTGTATCCCTCAGACACATCACACATGTACACTCACCTGTGCCCTGTATCCCTTAGACACATCACACACATACACTCACCTGTGCCCTGTATCCCTCAGACACATACACTCACCTGTACCCTGCATCCCTCAGACACATCACATACACTCACCTGTGCTCTGTATCCCTCAGACACATCACATACATAAACTCACCTGTGCTCTGTATCCCTCAGACACATCACATACATACACTTACTTGTGCCCTGTATCCCTCAGAAACATAACACACATACACTCACCTGTGCCCTGCATCCCTCATACACAATTGGAATATATCTAGGGAGAGAGAGAGCGCTGAAACAATTCACCTCAAAGTATACAGGTTGATATCAAAAAATCCCCAGATAAAATTGATGATTGAAATCTATGTAAATAGTCTTCCTGCGCTAAAGGCCAGATTATGTGGACCTAAAGCTAAAACATTTGAGGTGACACTGAATAGATGGAAATGATCACTCAGGACATAAAATATGTTAAATATGAACTAATATTTATTATTAATAAAAGAGATGATTAAAATATTTTCTTTGAAAATTTATTAGTAAAATAATTTTTAAAATTTTTAAAATTGATTAAAAATAGAATTTAATTGAATTTTATATTAAAAAGCTGATATAATAATGTTTTTCAGCAAAAATAACAGAGGCAAAAAAGATGAAAAGAAAAGATATAAGTGAGGTGAGTGTACTGAGCAGAAGATATAGTTAGTATACACAGCACATTTAGTTAGTATGTTAGTATAGTTAGTGAGGTTATTCAAACAACAGATGCGGTTAATATACAGCAAGTGTAATGAGTGCAGTGGATTTGATTGAGGTTAAAGTGTAAACTAAAAATGGGTCAGCTAAAGGTGTATAAGCTCAAGTGGTGTGTGCTAAAAGTGGTGTGTGCTAAAAATGTATTATAAATTAAAATTATGTCAACTAAACAGCTATAAAATAAAACAGAATTTATGTTTACCTGATAAATTACTTTCTCCAACGGTGTGTCCGGTCCACGGCGTCATCCTTACTTGTGGGATATTCTCTTCCCCAACAGGAAATGGCAAAGAGCCCAGCAAAGCTGGTCACATGATCCCTCCTAGGCTCCGCCTACCCCAGTCATTCGACCGACGTTAAGGAGGAATATTTGCATAGGAGAAACCATATGTTACCGTGGTGACTGTAGTTAAAGAAAATAAATTATCAGACCTGATTAAAAAAACCAGGGCGGGCCGTGGACCGGACACACCGTTGGAGAAAGTAATTTATCAGGTAAACATAAATTCTGTTTTCTCCAACATAGGTGTGTCCGGTCCACGGCGTCATCCTTACTTGTGGGAACCAATACCAAAGCTTTAGGACACGGATGAAGGGAGGGAGCAAATCAGGTCACCTAAATGGAAGGCACCACGGCTTGCAAAACCTTTCTCCCAAAAAATAGCCTCAGAAGAAGCAAAAGTATCAAATTTGTAAAATTTAGAAAAAGTGTGCAGTGAAGACCAAGTCGCTGCCTTACATATCTGATCAACAGAAGCCTCGTTCTTGAAGGCCCATGTGGAAGCCACAGCCCTAGTGGAGTGAGCTGTGATTCTTTCAGGAGGCTGCCGTCCGGCAGTCTCATAAGCCAATCGGATAATGCTTTTAATCCAGAAGGAGAGAGAGGTAGAAGTTGCTTTTTTGACCTCTCCGTTTACCAGAATAAACAACAAACAAAGACGAAGTTTGTCTGAAATCCTTAGTAGCTGCTAAGTAAAATTTGAGAGCACGAACTACATCCAAGTTGTGCAACAAACGTTCCTTCTTTGAAACTGGATTAGGACACAAAGAAGGCACAACTATCTCCTGGTTAATGTTTTTGTTAGAAACAACTTTTGGAAGAAAACCAGGTTTAGTACGCAAAACCACCTTATCTGCATGGAACACCAGATAAGGAGAAGAACACTGCAGAGCAGATAATTCTGAAACTCTTCTAGCAGAAGAAATTGCAACCAAAAACAAAACTTTCCAAGATAATAACTTAATATCAACGGAATGTAAGGGTTCAAACGGAACCCCCTGAAGAACTGAAAGAACTAGGTTGAGACTCCAAGGAGGAGTCAAAATTTTGTAAACAGGCTTGATTCTAACCAGAGCCTGAACAAAGGCTAGAACATCTGGCACAGCTGCCAGCTTTTTGTGAAGTAACACAGACAAGGCAGAAATCTGTCCCATCAAGGAACTTGCAGATAATCCTTTTTCCAATCCTTCTCGAAGGAAGGATAGACTCTTAGGAATCTTAACCTTGTCCCAAGGGAATCCTGCAGATTCACACCAACAGATATACCAAATTATGTGGTAATTTTTCTGGTTACAGGCTTTCAGGCCTGAACAAGAGTATTAATAACAGAATCTGAGAACCCTCGCTTTGATAAGATCAAGTGTTCAATCTCCAAGCAGTCAGCTGGAGTGGGTCGAACGGACCTAGAACAAGAAGGTCTCGTCTCAAAGGTAGCTTCCATGGTGGAGCCGATGACATATTCACCAGATCTGCATACCAAGTCCTGCGTGGCCACGCAGGAGCTATCAAAATCACCGACGCCCTCTCCTGATTGATCCTGGCTACCAGCCTGGGGATGAGAGGAAACGGCGGGAACACATAAGCTAGTTTGAAGGTCCAAGGTGCTACTAGTGCATCCACTAGAGCCGCCTTGGGATCCCTGGATCTGTACCCGTAGTAAGGAACTCTGAAGTTCTGACGAGAGGCCATCAGATCCATGTCTGGAATGCCCCACGGTTGAGTGACTTGGGCAAAGATTTCCGGATGGAGTTCCCACTCCCCCGGATGCAATGTCTGACGACTCAGAAAATCCGCTTCCCAATTTTCCACTCCTGGGATGTGGATAGCAGACAGGTGGCAGGAGTGAGACTCCGCCCATAGAATGATTTTGGTCACTTCTTCCATCGCTAGGGAACTCCTTGTTCCCCCCTGATGGTTGATGTATGAACTTGGCCCTCGCTAGCTGAGGCCAAGCTTTGAGAGCATTGAATATCGCTCTCAGTTCCAGAATATTTATCGGTAGAAGAGATTCTACCCGAGACCAAAGACCCTGAGCTTTCAGGGATCCCCAGACCGCGCCCCAGCCCATCAGACTGGCGTCGGTCGTGACAATGACCCACTCTGGTCTGCGGAAGGTCATCCCTTGTGACAGGTTGTCCAGGGACAGCCACCAACGGAATGAGTCTCTGGTCCTCTGATTTACTTGTATCTTCGGAGACAAGTCTGAATAGTCCCCATTCCACTGACTGAGCATGAACAGTTGTAATGGTCTTAGATGAATGCGCACAAAAGGAACTATGTCCATTGCCGCTACCATCAAACCTATCACTTCCATGCACTGCGCTATGGAAGGAAGAGGAACGGAATGAAGTATCCGACAAGAGTCTAGAAGTTTTGTTTTTCTGGCTTCTGTCAGAAAAATCCTCATTTCTAAGGAGTCTATTATAGTTCCCAAGAAGGGAACCCTCGTTGACGGAGATAGAGAACTCTTTTCCACGTTCACTTTCCATCCGTGAGATCGGAGAAAGGCCAGGACAATGTCCGTGTGAGCCTTTACTTGAGGAAGGGACGACGCTCGAATCAGAATGTCGTCCAAGTAAGGTACTACAGCAATGCCCCTTGGTCTTAGCACCGCCAGAAGGGACCCTAGTACCTATGAGAAAATCCTAGGAGCAGTGGCTAATCCGAAAGAAAACGCCACGAACTGGAAATGCTTGTCCAGGAATGCAAACCTTAGGAACCGATGATGTTCCTTGTGGATAGGAATATGTAGATACGCATCCTTGAAATCCACCTTGGTCATGAATTGACCTTCCTGGATGGAAGGAAGAAGTGTTCGAATGGTTTCCATCTTGAACGATGGAACCTTGAGAAACTTGTTCAAGATCTTGAGATCTAAGATTGGTCTGAACGTTCCCTCTTTTTTGGGAACTATGAACAGATTGGAGTAGAACCCCATCCCTTGTTCTCCTAATGGAACAGGATGAATCACTCCCATTTTTAGCAGGTCTTCTACCCAATGTAAGAATGCCTGTCTTCTTATGTGGTCTGAAGACAACTGAGACCTGTGGAACCTCCCCCTTGGAGGAAGCCCCTTGAACTCCAGAGAATAACCTTGGGAGACTATTTCTAGCGCCCAAGGATCCAGAACATCTCTTGCCCAAGCCTGAGCGAAGAGAGAGAGTCTGCCCCCCACCAGATCCGGTCCCGGATCGGGGGCCCGCATTTCATGCTGTCTTGGTAGCAGTGGCAGGTTTCCTGGCCTGCTTTCCTTTGTTCCAGCCTTGCATAGGTCTCCAGGCTGGATTGGCTTGAGAAGTATTACCTTCCTGCTTAGAGGACGTAGCCCTTGGGGCTGATCCGTTTCTGCGAAAGGGACGAAACTTAGGTTTATTTTTGGTCTTGAAAAGACCTATCCTGAGGAAGGGCGTGGCCCTTGCCCCCAGTGATATCAGAGATAATCTCTTTCAAGTCAGGGCCAAAGAGTGTTTTCCCCTTGAAAGGAATGTCAAGCAATTTGTTCTTGGAAGACGCATCCGCTGCCCAAGATTTTAACCAAAGCGCTCTGCGCCACAATAGCAAACCCAGAATTTTTTCGCCGCTAACCTAGCCAATTGCAAGGTGGCGTCTAGGGTGAAAGAATTAGCCAATTTAAGAGCACGAATTCTGTCCATAATCTCCTCATAAGAAGAAGAATTACTAATAATCGCCTTTCCTAGCTCATCAAACTAGAAACACGCGGCTGCAGTGACAGGGACAATGCATGCAATTGGTTGTAGAAGGGAACCTTGCTGAACAAACATCTTTTTTTAGCAGACCTTCTCATTTTTTATCCATAGGATCTTGGAAAGCACAACTATCTTCTATGGGTATAGTGGCGCGCTTGTGTAGAGTAGAAACCGCCCCCTCGACCTTGGGGACTGTCTGCCATCAGTCCTTTCTGGGGTCGACTATAGGAAAACAATTTTTTAAATATGGGGGGAGGTACTAAAGGTATACCGGGCCTGTCCCATTCTTTACTAACAATGTACGCCACCCGCTTGGATATAGGAAAAGCTTCGGGGGGCCCCGGGGCCTCTAAGAACTTTTCCATTTTACATAGTGGTTCTGGAATGACCAGATAATCACAATCATCCAAATTGGATAACACCTCCTTAAGCAGAGCGCGGAGATGTTCCAACTTAAATTTGAAAGTAATCACATCAGGTTCAGCTTGTTGAGAAATGTTTCCTGAATCTGAAATTTCTCCCTCAGACAAAACCTCCCTGGCCCCCTCAGACTGGTGTAGGGGCCCTTCAGAAACCATATCATCAGCGTTCTCATGCTCTACAGAATTTACTAAAACAGAGCAGTCGCGCTTTCGCTGATAAGTGGGCATATTGGCTAAAATGTTTTTGATAGAATTATCCATTACAGCCGTTAAATGTTGCATAGTAAGGAGTATTGGCGCACTAGATGTACTAGGGGCCTCCTGTATGGGCAAGACTGGTGTAGACGAAGGAGGGGATGATGCAGTACCATGCTTACTCCCCTCACTTGAGGAATCATCTTGGGCATCATTTTTACTAAATTTTTTATGACATAAAATACATATAGTTAAATGAGAAGGAACCTTGGTTTCCCCACAGTCAGAACACAATCTATCTGGTAGTTCAGACATGTTAAACAGGCATAAACTTGATAACAAAGCACAAAAAACGTTTTAAAATAAAACCGTTACTGTCACTTTAAATTTTAAACTAAACACACTTTATTACTGCAATTGCGAAAAAGTATGAAGGAATTGTTCAAAATTCACCAAAATTTCACCACAGTGTCTTAAAGCCTTAAAAGTATTGCACACCAAATTTGGAAGCTTTAACCCTTAAAATAACGGAACCGGAGCCGTTTTTATATTTAACCCCTTTACAGTCCCTGGAATCTGCTTTGCTGAGACCCAACCAAGCCCAAAGGGGAATACGATACCAAATGATGCCTTCAGAAAGACTTTTCTATGTATCAGAGCTCCACACACATGCAGCTGCATGCCATGCTGTCCTCAAAAACAAGTGCGCCATACCGGCGCGAAAATGAGGCTCTGACTATGATTAGGGAAAGCCCCTAAAGAATAAGGTGTCTAAAACAGTGCCTGCCGATATAATCATATCAAAATACCCAGAATAAATGATTCCTCAAGGCTAAATATGTGTTAATAATGAATCGATTTAGCCCAGAAAAAGTCTACAGTCTTAATAAGCCCTTGTGAAGCCCTTATTTACTATCTTAATAAACATGGCTTACCGGATCCCATAGGGAAAATGACAGCTTCCAGCATTACATCGTCTTGTTAGAATGTGTCATACCTCAAGCAGTAAGAGACTGCACACTGTTCCCCCAACTGAAGTTAATTGCTCTCAACAGTCCTGTGTGGAACAGCCATGGATTTTAGTTACGGTGCTAAAATCATTTTCCTCATACAAACAGAAATCTTCATCTCTTTTCTGTTTCTGAGTAAATAGTACATACCAGCACTATTTTAAAATAACAAACTCTTGATTGAATAATAAAAACTACAGTTAAACACTAAAAAACTCTAAGCCATCTCCGTGGAGATGTTGCCTGTACAACGGCAAAGAGAATGACTAGGGTAGGCGGAGCCTAGGAGGGATCATGTGACCAGCTTTGCTGGGCTCTTTGCCATTTCCTGTTGGGGAAGAGAATATCCCACAAGTAAGGATGACGCCGTGGACCGGACACACCTATGTTGGAGAAATATACCTAAATTCATCAAGTGGACAGTTGTGCAAAAAAGCAATGTAAATGAAACTTAGCTAAAAAATAAAGTTAAATATTAAAGTTAAATAGAGCTAGGTTAATAAGGCAAAGTTAGTACAACTAAAACAGCGTAACTAAAATTTGGTATTAAAAATTGCCATTTCAAACACAATTGTGATAGAACTGTAAAATGAAAGTTCTTTTCTGTGCACAGATAAAGAGTGTTGGCATATGCAAAATGTTGGGCAAGTGAAATTTTCAGTGCCGTCTCCTTTTTATGTTAAAAGTACCTTGTAAGATCAAACTCACAGTCTTTTTTGTAATTCAATCCTATGGTAAAATCAAATGAAGTAATCCAAAGTTCAGGTAATACCAGGTTACCTTAAGCTGCTTTTATTCAAGGAAGCATCTGTCAGGTTGTTAATATAGTACCTTGTTTCTTTCCTTGTCCTTTGTGGTAAAGCCAGGTTACCACTATGAATTTCAAGCCGCATACAGGGCTGGTGTGACGTTAATGTGGTGCTTCCGCGTCTGGAAGCAGAGTAGTTCTCGTCTGGTCTTTTTCTTGATGATGGTAGTCTGACGTCACAGACTACGGTGGCTCAAATTGGCCAAAAAGAAGTAACGCGTTTCGGTCGTGGACCTTTCTCAAACTTCTGATTTGCTCCGTGTTCGTCTTGGTCTTTATATAGCAGAGCTTGTAACTTGACGTATGTAAGCACCTCCTTATTTGTTGTCAAAGGGCTAACATCTATAGGAAATGGGCAATTATCGTTATAATCATATATGGCTAATATTACAAAGACTGATTATTAGAGGAATAGATTACAACTAAAAAATTAAAAGAAAACAATATTGCGAGTGGGGGAAATCATTTTTAAAAAATATCTTATAGAAGTATATCTTATAAAAAAGTATCATATATAGAAGTGTAAAATAATATACTTTTTGCCTGCGAGGTTTTTGCTGATTTTGGGGGTGACATAGTTTATAAGCCAATTATATTTTTGGATATTATAAAAACTAACATAGATAACGAAAAAAGGTAAAAACATTATATGCTGCTATTTAGTATATGTAAAACAGATGGTTATATATAATAGTTTATAGAGGGGGTATTTATGTACGTGTAAATTTAATATTTTGATAATGGATCGTTATGAATTGATATTTTGATTTTTGATTAAAAGATCTGTTCATTGAGCCTACATCTACATATTAAAAGTCTATGATTTAAAGTTTATAACTTAAAATTAGAAATACATAACTCATTATATTAACCTGTATTGTATATTTCATTATATTGAACCATATTATATATTGTCTTCAAATGACAGTTAGTGTAGAACAAATTTAATCCCTAGACGTCCATCAGAGGACTAGAAGTTCATACTATGTCTTATTTATTAAATAGAAAATAATATATATACTTTATTCATGCAGAAAACTCCCTAGATTGAACTCTAAATTCATGCCTTTAGGAGTTAGAGTATCTAGATCAAAGATCCATTTGGCCTCTAATCTTAGGAGGGCATAAGTTGGATTCCCTCCTCTCCAATTTCTCTTCAGTTTATCTATAATGGTATAGCTGAAATGTTTCAAATTGCCATTATTGCATGCTTTGAAATGTTTTGGTACTGGGAGTTCTTTATTTCTATCATCATTCATGTGTTCAATAGATGAGATGTGTTCTCTAATACGGTCCCTGCAAATATGCTACAAAAAGAAAGTCTATTAGATCGACTACAACAGGCAAAGAATTCCACATAAAAGGGACCCATAGATGTACTGACAAACATATTATATATCTACTAGAATGTAGCTGTGGAACCCAGTATGTAGGTGAGTCGGATAGAACAGCTCGGGACCGTATTAGAGAACACATATGTATTTCTAATTTTAAGTTATAAACTTTAAATCATAGACTTTTAATATGTAGATGTAGGCTCAATGAACAGATCTTTTAATCAAAAATCAAAATATCAATTCATAACGATCCATTATCAAAATATTAAATTTACACGTACATAAATACCCCCTCTATAAACTATTATATATAACCATCTGTTTTACATATACTAAATAGCAGCATATAATGTTTTTACCTTTTTTCGTTATCTATGTTAGTTTTTATAATATCCAAAAATATAATTGGCTTATAAACTATGTCACCCCCAAAATCAGCAAAAACCTCGCAGGCAAAAAGTATATTATTTTACACTTCTATATATGATACTTTTTTATAAGATATACTTCTATAAGATATTTTTTAAAAATGATTTCCCCCACTCGCAATATTGTTTTCTTTTAATTTTTTAGTTGTAATCTATTCCTCTAATAATCAGTCTTTGTAATATTAGCCATATATGATTATAACGATAATTGCCCATTTCCTATAGATGTTAGCCCTTTGACAACAAATAAGGAGGTGCTTACATACGTCAAGTTACAAGCTCTGCTATATAAAGACCAAGACGAACACGGAGCAAATCAGAAGTTTGAGAAAGGTCCACGACCGAAACGCGTTACTTCTTTTTGGCCAATTTGAGCCACCGTAGTCTGTGACGTCAGACTACCATCATCAAGAAAAAGACCAGACGAGAACTACTCTGCTTCCAGACGCGGAAGCACCACATTAACGTCACACCAGCCCTGTATGCGGCTTGAAATTCATAGTGGTAACCTGGCTTTACCACAAAGGACAAGGAAAGAAACAAGGTACTATATTAACAACCTGACAGATGCTTCCTTGAATAAAAGCAGCTTAAGGTAACCTGGTATTACCTGAACTTTGGATTACTTCATTTGATTTTACCATAGGATTGAATTACAAAAAAGACTGTGAGTTTGATCCTACAAGGTACTTTTAACATAAAAAGGAGACGGCACTGAAAATTTCACTTGCCCAACATTTTGCATATGCCAACACTCTTTATCTGTGCACAGAAAAGAACTTTCATTTTACAGTTCTATCACAATTGTGTTTGAAATGGCAATTTTTAATACCAAATTTTAGTTACGCTGTTTTAGTTGTACTAACTTTGCCTTATTAACCTAGCTCTATTT
The DNA here is from genome assembly GCF_027579735.1 of Bombina bombina. Lineage (NCBI taxonomy): Eukaryota > Metazoa > Chordata > Amphibia > Anura > Bombinatoridae > Bombina > Bombina bombina. The sequence continues at coordinate 19,657 of NW_026512259.1, forward strand.
AACTTTAATATTTAACTTTATTTTTTAGCTAAGTTTCATTTACATTGCTTTTTTGCACAACTGTCCACTTGATGAATTTAGGTATATTTATTTTATAGCTGTTTAGTTGACATAATTTTAATTTATAATACATTTTTAGCACACACCACTTTTAGCACACACCACTTGAGCTTATACACCTTTAGCTGACCCATTTTTAGTTTACACTTTAACCTCAATCAAATCCACTGCACTCATTACACTTGCTGTATATTAACCGCATCTGTTGTTTGAATAACCTCACTAACTATACTAACATACTAACTAAATGTGCTGTGTATACTAACTATATCTTCTGCTCAGTACACTCACCTCACTTATATCTTTTCTTTTCATCTTTTTTGCCTCTGTTATTTTTGCTGAAAAACATTATTATATCAGCTTTTTAATATAAAATTCAATTAAATTCTATTTTTAATCAATTTTAAAAATTTTAAAAATTATTTTACTAATAAATTTTCAAAGAAAATATTTTAATCATCTCTTTTATTAATAATAAATATTAGTTCATATTTAACATATTTTATGTCCTGAGTGATCATTTCCATCTATTCAGTGTCACCTCAAATGTTTTAGCTTTAGGTCCACATAATCTGGCCTTTAGCGCAGGAAGACTATTTACATATATCCCTCATACACATCACATACGTACACTCACCTGTGCCGTGTATCCCTCAGACACATCACACACATACACTCACCTGTACCCTGTATCCCTCAGACACATCACACACGTACTCACCTGTGCCCTGTATCCCTTAGAAACATCCCACACATACACTCACCTGTACCCTGTATCCCTCAGATACATCGCACACATACACTCACCTGTAGCCTGTATCCCTCAGACACATCACACACATACACTCACCTGTACCCTGTATCTCTCAGACACATCACACACATACACTCACCTGTACCCTGTATCCCTCAGACACACGTCACACACATACACTCACCTGTACCCTGTATACTTCAGACACATCACACACGTACACTCACCTGTGCCCTGTATCCCTTAGACACATCACACGTACACTCACCTGTACCCTGTATCCCTCAGACACAAGTCACACACATACACTCACCTGTACCCTGTATCCCTCAGACACATCACACACGTACACTCACCTGTGCCCTGTATCCCTTCGACACATCACACACATACACTCACATGTGCCCTGTATCCCTCAGACACATCACACACATACACTCACATGTACCCTGTATCCCTCAGACACATCACACACATACACTCACCTGTACCCTGTATCCCTCAGACACATCACACACATACACTCACCTGTGCCCTGTATCCCTCAGACACATCACATACATACACTCACCTGTACCCTGTATTCACCAGACACATCACACACATACACTCACCTGTGCCCTGTATCCCTCAGACACATCACATACATACACTCACCTGTACCCTGTATTCACCAGACACATCACACACGTACACTCACCTGTACCCTGTATCCCTCAGACACACGTCACACACATACACTCACCTGTACCCTGTATCCCTCAGACACATCACACACGTACACTCACCTGTGCCCTGTATCTCTCAGACACATCACACACATACACTCACCTGTGCCCTGTATCCCTCAGACACATCACACACATACACTCACATGTACCCTGTATCCCTCAAACACATCACACATGTACACTCACCTGTAGCCTGTATCCCTCAAACACATCACACACATACACTCACCTGTGCCCTGTATCCCTACACATCACACACATACACTCACCTGTACCCTGTATCCCTCAGACACATCACACACATACACTCACCTGTACCCTGTATCCCTCAGACACATCACACACGTACACTCACCTGTGCCCTGTATCCCTCAGACACATCACACACATACACTCACCTGTGCCCTGTATCCCTCAGACACATCACACACATACACTCACCTGTACCCTGTATCCCTCAGACACATCACATACAGTACATACACTCACCTGTACCCGGTATCCCTCAGACACATCACACACATACACTCACCTGTAGCCTGTATCCCTCAGACACACGTCACACTAGTACACCTACCTGTATTTATATTGTCACATATTTCCTGATTTGTAGCTTCTGGCATATTTGCTAGCCACTGAGCTTCTGTTTGTTCCGTGTTACATAAAATTTTAGCATCGTTTAAACCTGGGGAAAAAAACAGTAATAGAAATAAATCAATCACTCTTTACATGGTATCTTTTTAAAAACAAAATTTATGCTTACCTGATAAATTTATTTCTGTTGTGTTGTATCCAGTCCACGGATCATCCATTACTTGTGGGATATTCTCCTTCCCAACAGGAAGCTGCAAGAGAATCACCCACAACAGAGCTGTCTATATAGCTCCTCCTCTCCCTACCACTCCCAGTCATTCGACCGAAGACAAGCAAGAGAAAGGAGAAACCATAGGGTGCAGTGGTGACTGTAGTTTAAAAATTAAACACACCTGCCTTAAAATGACAGGGCGGGCCGTGGACTGGATACACCACAAGAGAAATAAATTTATCAGGTAAGCATAAATTTTGTTTTCTCTTGTAAGGTGTATCCAGTCCACGGATCATCCATTATTTGGTATACCAATACCAAAGCTATAGGACACGGATGAAGGGAGGGACAAGGCAGGTGCTTAAACGGAAGGTACCACTGCCTGTAAGACCTTTCTTCCAAAAATAGCCTCTGAAGAAGCAAAAGTATCAAATTTATAGAATTTTGAAAAAGTATGAAGCGAAGACCAAGTCGCCGCCTTGCAAATCTGTTCAACAGAAGCCTCATTTTTAAAAGCCCATGTGGAAGCTACCGCTCTAGTAGAATGAGCTGTAATCCTTTCAGGAGGCTGCTGGCCAGCAGTCTCATAAGCTAAGCATATTATACTCCTTAGCCAAAAAGAAAGAGAAGTTGCCAAAGCCTTTTAGCCTCTCCTCTGTCCAGAGTAGACAACAAACAATGCAGATGTTTGACGAAAATCTTTAGTATCTTGTAAATAAAACTTTAAAGCACGAACCACGTCAAGATTGTGTAATAGACGTTCCTTTTTTGAAGAAGGATTAGGACACAGTGACGGAACAACAATCTCCTGATTGATATTCTTATTAGATACCACCTTAGGTAAAAACCCAGGTTTGGTACGCAAAACTACCTTATCTGCATGGAAGATCAGATAAGGGGAATCACACTGTAAGGCAGATAACTCTGAAACTCTTCGAGCCGAAGAGATAGCTACCAAAAACAGAACTTTCTAAGATAAAAGCTTGATATCTATGGAATGCAGAGGTTCAAACGGAACCCCTTGAAGAACTTTAAGAACCAAATTTAAACTCCATGGCGGAGCAACAGGTTTAAACACAGGCTTGATTCTAACTAAAGCCTGACAAAACGCCTGAACGTCCGGAACATCCGCCAGACGCTTGTGCAAAAGAATAGACAGAGCAGAAATCTGTCCCTTTAAGGAACTCTCTGACAAACCCTTCTCCAATCCATCTTGGAGAAAGGATAATATCCGATCAATCCTGACCTTACTCCATGAGTAACCTTTGGATTAACACCAATGAAGATATTTACACCATATCTTATGATAGATTTTCCTGGTGACAGGCTTTCGTGCCTGAATTAAGGTATCAATGACTGACTCGGAGAAACCTCGCTTTGATAAAATCAAGCGTTCAATCTCCAGGCAGTCAGATGCAGAGAAATTAGATTTGGATGGTTGAAAGGACCCTGAAGTAGAAGGTCCTGTCTCAGGGGCAGAGTCCATGGTGGAAAGGATGACATGTCCACCAGATCTGCATACCAAGTCCTGCGTGGCCACGCAGGTGCTATCAAAATCACTGATGCTCTCACCTGCTTGATTTTGGCAATCAGACGAGGCAGCAGAGGAAACGGTTGAAACACATATGCCAGGTTGAAGGACCAAGGCGCTGCTAGAGCATCTATCATCGCTGCCTTGGGATCCCTGGACCTGGATCCGTAACAAGGAAGCTTGATTTTCTGGCGAGACGCCATGAGATCCAGTTCTGGTTTGCCCCAACGTTGAATCAACTGTGCAAACACCTCCGGATGGAGCTCCCACTCCCCCGGATGAAAAGTCTGTCGACTTAGAAAATCCGCCTCCCAGTTCTCTACACCTGGGATATGGATAGCTGATAGGTGGCAAAAATGAATCTCTGCCCAACGAATTATCTTTTAAACTTCCAACATCGCTAGGGAACTCCTTGTTCCCCCTTGATGGTTGATGTAAGCTACAGTCGTGATGTTGTCCGACTGAAATCTGATGAACCTCATTGTCGCTAGCTGAGGCCAAGCCTGAAGAGCAATGAATATCGCTCTTAGTTCCAGAATGTTTATCGGAAGGAGAACCTCCTCCTGAGTCCACGATCCCTGAGCCTTCAGGGAGTTCCAGACTGTCCCCCAGCCGAGAAGGCTGGCGTCTGTTGTTACTATTGTCCAATCTGGCCTGCGAAAGTTCATACCTTTGGACAAATGGACCCGAGATAGCCACCAGAGAAGAGAATCCCTGGTCTCTTGATCCAGATTTAGTAGAGGGGACAAATCTGTGTAATCTCCATTCCACTGACTGAGCATGCAGAGTTGCAGTGGTCTGAGATGTAGGCGGGCAAACGGAACTATGTCCATTGCCGCTACCATTAAGCCGATTACTTCCATACACTGAGCCACCGAAGGGCGAGAAGTAGAATAAAGAACACGGCAGGAATTTAGAAGTTTTGATAACCTGGCCTCTGTCAGGTAAATCCTCATTTCTACAGAATCTATCAGAGTTCCCAGGAAGGAAACTCTTGTGAGAGGGGATAGAGAACTCTTCTTTTCGTTCACTTTCCACCCATGAGACCTCAGGAATGCCAGGACAATGTCTGCATGAGACTTGGCAATTTGGAAATTTGATGCCTGTATCAGAATGTCGTCTACGTAAGGGGCTACTGCTATGCCCCGCGGCCTTAGGACCGCCAGAAGAGACCCCAGAACCTTCGAAAAGATTCTTGGAGCTGTGGCTAACCCAAAGGGAATCGCCACAAACTGGTAATGCCTGTCTAGGAAGGCGAACCTGAGAAACCGATGATGATCTTTGTGTATCGGAATGTGAAGATAAGCATCCTTTAAGTCCACGGTAGTCATGTATTGACCCTCCTGGATCATAGGTAGGATGGTTCGAATAGTCTTCATCTTGAAAGATGGGACCCTGAGAAATTTGTTTAGGATCTTGAGATCTAATATTGGTCTGAAGGTTCCCTCTTTTTTGGGAACCACAAATAGATTTGAATAGAAACCTTGTCCCTGTTCTTCCTTTGGAACTGGGTGGATCACTCCCATAACTTGGAGATCTTGAACACAATGTAAGAATGCCTCTCTCTTTATCTGGTTTGCAGATAATTGTGAAAGGTGAAATCTCCCTTTTGGGGGAGAAGCTTTGAAGTCCAGAAGATATCCCTGGGACACAATTTCCAACGCCCAGGGATCCTGGACATCTCTTGCCCAAGCCTGGGCGAAGAGGGAAAGTCTCCCCCCTACTAGATCCGTTACCGGATCGGGGGCCAATCTTTCATGCTGTCTTAGAGGCAGCAGCAGGCTTTTTGGCCTGTTTACCTTTGTTCCAAGCCTGGTTAGGTCTCCAGACCGGTATGGACTGGGCAAAATTTCCCTCTTGTTTTGTATTAGAGGAAGTTGATGCCGCGCTCGTCTTAAAGTTTCGAAAAGCACGAAAATTAGTTTGTTTGGTCCTTAATTTGTTAGACCTATCCTGAGGAAGGGCATGACCTTTTCCTCCAGTGATATCAGAAATGATCTTCTTCAGTCCAGGCCTGAATAGGGTTTGCCCCTTGAAGGGAATATTGAGAAGCTTAGACTTTGACCAGGATTTAAGCCATAGCGCCCTACGCGCCTGAATAGCAAAACCTGAATTCTTAGCCGTTAGTTTAGTTAAATGAACAACGGCATCAGAAACAAATGAATTGGCTAGCTTAAGTGCTTTAAGCTTGTCAAGTATATCATTCAATGGGGTTTCTACCTGTAAGGCCTCTTCCAGAGACTCAAACCAGAAAGTCGCAGCAGCAGTGTCCGGGGCAATGCATGCAAGAGGCTGGAGAATAAAACCCTGTTGAATAAACATTTTCTTAAGGTAACCCTCTAACTTTTTATCCATTGGATCTAGGAAAGCACAACTGTCCTCGACGGGGATAGTAGTACGCTTAGCTAGGGTAGAAACTGCTCCCTCCACCTTAGGGACCGTTTGCCATAAGTCCCGTGTGGCGGCATCTATTGGAAACATTTTCTTAAAAATAGGAGGGGGAGAGAACGGTACACCTGGTCTATCCCATTCCTTAGTAATAATTTCGGAAAACCTTTTAGGTATTGGAAAAACATCAGTGTAAACAGGCACTGCATAGTATTTATCCAATCTGCACAATTTCTCTGGCACTATAATGGTGTCACAGTCATCCAGAGTAGCTAAAACCTCCGTGAGCAACACGCGGAGGTGTTCAAGCTTACATTTAAATGTTGACATATCAGAATCAGGTTGAAACATCTTCCCTGAGTCAGAAAAATCACCCACAGAAAGAAGCTCTCCTTCCTCAGCTTCTGCATATTGTGAGGGGGTATCAGACATAGCTACTAAAGCATCAGAGTGCTCTGTATTTCTTCTAGCCCCAGAGCTGTCTCGCTTTCCTTGTAACCCAGGTAGTCTGGATAATACCGCTGTCTTGTAAAGTAAACGCCATGGGCGCGCTAGATGTACTTGGCGCCTCTTGAGCGGGAGTCCCTTGAGCAGGAGTTAAAGGTTCTGTCGGCATAACCTCCCCCTTGTCAGTTTCCTCTGGTGATAAATCTTTTAAAGACAGAATATGGTCTTTATAACTCAAAGTAAAATCAGTACATTTGGTACACATTCTAAGAGGGGGTTCCACCATGGCTTCTAAACATAATGAACAAGGAGTTTCCTCTATGTCAGACATGTTTAAACAGACTAGCAAAGAGACCAGCAAGCTTGAAAAACACTTTAAAGAAAGTAAACAAGCAAAAAATAAAAACGGTACTGTGCCTTTAAGAAAAATAAAAAAAGGTCAGAATTTGAAAAACAGTGATAAAAAGCAGTAAATCTTACGAAATTTTTACAGTGTGTATAATAGACTAACAGAGCATTGCACCCACTTGCAAATGGATGATTAACCCCTTAGTTTCAAAACCGGATAAAAAAAACAAGACAAGCGTTTCGACCTTGGAAGGCACAAAAACCTTTTAGAGAGGTCCTAAGTACTCAGGGGACTCCTTCAAAGAAACTGGATGTCTCAGACTGCAAAATCTAATGCGCATTTAGGCGCGAAAATAGGCCCCTCCCACCTTGTATTCACAGTGAGAGGCCTAACAATACTATCCCTAGGCAAAATCTAGCCAGCCATGTGGAAAAAACTGGGCCCCAATAAAGTTTTATCACCAATATGAGTAAACAAAACGTTTAAACACTTCCAGCAAACGTTTTATACTTCAGTAATGTGAAAAAGTAATAAGAATATTACCTTTAACAGCAAGCATGATACTAGTTGTTATTAAATCACTGAAATCAGGCTTACCTCAAATAAATCCGGTATTAACAGCATTTTCTAGCATTTGCATTTCTCTAGAAAAATTTAAACTGCACATACCTCATAGCAGGAGACCCTGCACGCCATTCCCCCAGCTGAAGTTACCTCTCTCTTCAGTTATGTGTGAGAACAGCAATGGATCTTAGTTACAACCTGCTAAGATCATCAAAGACCACAGGCAGACTCTTCTTCTACTTTCTGCCTGAGACAAAAATAGTACAACTCCGGTACCATTTGAAAATAACAAACTCTTGATTTGAAGAAAAAATAACTAAATTACACCACATCTCTCTAACTACTTCCTTTCTTGTCGAGAGCTGCAAGAGAATTACTGGGTGTGGTAGGGAGAGGAGGAGCTATATAGACAGCTCTGCTGTTGGTGATTCTCTTGCAGCTTGCTGTTGGGAAGGAGAATATCCCACAAGTAATGGATGATCCGTGGACTGGATACACCTTACAAGAGAAAGTTAGTTTAAAACAAAATGTGAAAAACACAAGTACACTCACCTGTGCCCTGTATCCCTTAGACATATCACACACATACACTCACCTGTACCCTGTATCCCTCAGACACATCACATGCATACACTCACCTGTACCCTGTATCCCTCAGACACATCACACATACACTCACCTGTGCCCTGTATCCCTCAGACACATCACACACATATACTCACCTGTGCTCTGTATCCCTCATACACATCACACACATACACTCACCTCTACCCTGTATCCCTCAGACACATCACATACATACACTCACCTGTGCCCTGTATCCCTCAGACACATCACACACATACACTCACCTGTGCCCTGTATCCCTCATACACATCACATACATACACTCACCTGTACCCTGTATCAATCAGACACATCACATACATACACTCACCTGTGTCCTGTATCCCTCAGACACATCACACATATACATTTACCTGTACCCTGTATCCCTCATACACATCACACATATACATTGACCTATACCCTGTATCCCTCATACACATCACACACGTACACTCACCTGTACCCTGTATCCCTCAGACACATCACACACATACACTCACCTGTACCCTGTATCCCTCATACACATCACACACGTACACTCACCTGTACCCTGTATCCCTCAGACACATCACACACACTCACCTGTGCCCTGTATCCCTCAGACACATCACACACATACACTCACCTGTACCCTGTATCCCTCAGACACATCACACACATACACTCACCTGTGCCCTGTATCCCTCAGACACATCACACACATACACTCACCTGTAGCCTGTATCCCTCAGACACATCACATACATACACTCACCTGTACCCTGTATACATCAGACACATCACACATATACACTCACCTGTGCACTGTATCCCTCAGACACATCACATACATACACTCACCTGTACCCTGTATACATCAGACACATCACACACATACACTCACCTGTGCCCTGTATCCCTCAGACACATCAAACACATACAATCACCTGTACCCTGTATCCCTCAGGCACATCAAATACGTACACTCACCTGTGCCCTGTATCCCTCAGACACATCACACACATACACTAACCTCTACCCTGAATCCCTCATACACATCACACACGTACACTCACCTGTGCCCTGTATCCCTCAGACACATCACAGGCACATACCTCATAGCAGGAGACCCTGCACGCCATTCCCCCAGCTGAAGTTACCTCTCTCTTCAGTTATGTGTGAGAACAGCAATGGATCTTAGTTACAACCTGCTAAGATCATCAAAGACCACAGGCAGACTCTTCTACTACTTTCTGCCTGAGACAAAAATAGTACAACTCCGGTACCATTTGAAAATAACAAACTCTTGATTTGAAGAAAAAATAACTAAATTACACCACATCTCTCTAACTACTTCCTTTCTTGTCGAGAGCTGCAAGAGAATTACTGGGTGTGGTAGGGAGAGGAGGAGCTATATAGACAGCTCTGCTGTTGGTGATTCTCTTGCAGCTTCCTGTTGGGAAGGAGAATATCCCACAAGTAATGGATGATCCGTGGACTGGATACACCTTACAAGAGAAAGTTAGTTTAAAACAAAATGTGAAAAACACAAGTACACTCAGCTGTGCCCCCGTTTCAAACCTATACTTGGTTCTTAATCATGACATGATTAAGAACCGAGTATAGGTTTGAAACGTTGTTTATATGATGGACCCTGCAAGAGAACAATAAAGGTCTTTTAAATCTTACTGGAGGCTGGGAAATTACTTCTCTGTATCCCTCAGACACATCACATACATACACTCACCTGTGCCCTGTATCCCTCAGACACATCACACACGTACACTCACCTGTGCCCTATATCCCTCAGACACATCACACACATACACTCACCTGTGCACTGTATCCCTCAGACACATCACACACATACACTCACCTGTGCCCTGTATCCCTCAGACACATCACACACATACAGTCACCTGTGCCCTGTATCCCTCAGACACATCACACACATACACTCACCTGTGCCCTGTAACCCTCAGACACATCACACACGTACACTCACCTGTGCCCTGTATCCCTCCTACACATCACATACATACAGTCACCTGTGCCCTGTATCCCTCAGACACATCACACAAATACACTCACCTGTACCCTGTATCCCTCAGACACATCACATACATACACTCACCTGTGCCCTGTATCCCTCAGGCACATCACACACATACACTTACCTGTGCCCTGTATCCCTCAGACATATGTCATACATACACTCACCTGTGCCCTGTATCCCTCAGACACATCACACACATACACTCACCTGTGCCCTGTACCCATCAGACACATCACACACGTATATTCACCTGTGCCCTGTATTAATCAGACACACTTTACACATACACTCACCTGTACCCTGTATTCATCAGACACATCACACACAAACACTCACCTGTACCCTGTATCCCTCAGACACATCACACACGTACACTCATCTGTGCCCTGTATCCCTCAGACACGTCACACACATACACTCACCTGTGCCCTGTATTCCTCAGACACATCACACACATACACTCAACTGTGCCCTGTATCCCTCAGACACATCACATACGTACACTCACCTGTACCCTGTATCCATCAGACACATCACACACGTACACTCACCTGTACCCTGTATCCCTCAGACACATCACACACGTACACTCACCTGTACCCTGTATCCCTCAGACACACGTTACACACGTACATTCACCTGTGCCCTGTATCCCTCAGACACATCACACACATACACTCACCTGTGCCCTGTATCCCTCAGACACATCACACACATACACTCACCTGTGCCCTGTATCCCTCAGACACATCACACACGTACACTCACCTGTGCCCTGTATCCCTCAGACACACATCACACACATACACTCACCTGTAGCCTGTATCCCTCAGACACACGTCACACTAGTACACCTACCTGTATTTATATTGTCACATATTTCCTGCTTTGCAGTTTCTGGCATATTTGCTAGCCACTGAGCCTCTGTTTGTTCCGTGTTACATAAAATTTTAGCATCGTTTACACCTGGGAAAAAACAGTAATAGAAATAAATCAATCACTCTTTACATGGTATCTTTTTAAAAGTTAGTTTAAAACAAAATGTGAAAAACAGTGTAATTTAAGTTAAATAGACCTGAGTCTATCGGCTAGATTACGAGTTTTGCGTTATGTGCGGCTCGGTACTAACTTGCAAGTTATTGTCATCGCTCACCTCCCTACAGCACTGCTATTGCAGGTTTTTATAAACCCGGCGTTAGCAGGCAAGAAGTGAGCGTAGAGCAAAATTGAGCTCCATACCGCACTCCAATACCAGCGCTGCGGTAAGCTGGTTTTACGTGCTCGTGTACGAATTCCCCATAGACATCAATGGGGAGAGACGGCTAAAAAAACTGAATTTATGCCTACCTGATAAATTTATTTCTCTTGTGATGTATCGAGTCCACGGATTCATCCATACTTGTGGGATACCAATACCACAGCTTTAGGACACGGATGAAGGGATGGACAAGACAGGTACCTTAAAAGGAAGGCACCACTGCTTGTAGAACCTTTCTCCCAAAAATAGCCCCCGAAGAAGCAAAAGTATCGAATTTGTAAAATTGGGAAAAAGTATGAAGCGAAGACCAAGTCGCCGCCTTACAAATCTGTTCAACAGAAGTCTCATTCTTAAAAGCCCATGTGGAAGCCACTGCTCTAGTAGAATAAGCAGTAATTCTTTCAGGAGGCTGCTGGCCAGCAGTCTCATAAGCCAAACGGATGATGCTTTTCAGCCAAAAAGAAAGAGAGGTAGCCGTAGCCTTCTGACCTCTCCGCTTACCAGAATAAACAACAAACAATGAAGATGTTTGATGGAAATCTTTAGTTGCTTGTAAGTAGAACTTTAAAGCACGAACCACATCAAGATTATGCAACAGACTTCCTTCTTTGAAGAAGGATTAGCACACAGCGAAGGAACAACAATTTCCTGATTGATATTCCTATTAGAAACAACCTTAGGAAGGAATCCAGGTTTGGTACGCAAAACCACCTTATCTGCATGGAAAACAAGGTAAGGTGAATCACACTGTAAAGCAGATAACTCAGAAACTCTTCGAGCCGAAGAGATAGCTACTAAAAACAAAACCTTCCAAGATAGAAGCTTAATATATATGGAATGCATAGGTTCTAACGGAACCCCTTGAAGAACTTTAAGAACTAAGTTCAGGCTCCATGGCGGAGCAAGGGGTTTAAAAACAGGCTCGATCCTGACTAAAGCCTTACTAAATGCTTGAACGTCTGGGACATCTGCCAGACGTTTGTGTAAAAGAATAGACAAAGCAGATATCTGTCCTTTTAAGGAACTAGCTGATAATCCCTTCTCCAATCCTTCTTGGAGAAAAGACAATATTCTAGGAATCCTAATCTTACTCCATGAGTAACCCTTGGATTCACACCAATAAAGATATTTGCGCCAAATCTTATGATAGATTTTCCTGGTGACAGGCTTTCTAGCATGAATCAGGGTATCAATGACCGACTCAGAGAAACCACGCTTTGATAGAATCAGGCGTTCAATCTCCAAGCAGTCAGACACAGAGAAATTAGATTTGGATGCTTGAATGGACCTTGGATTAGAAAGTCCTGCCTCATTGGCAGAGTCCACGGTGGAACAGATGACATTTCCACTAGGTCTGCATACCAAGTACTGGTGGCCACACAGGTGCTATCAGAATCACCGAAGCTCTCTCCTGCTTGATTCTGGCAACCAGACGTGGGAGGAGAGGAAACGGTGGCAATACATAGGCCAGATTGAAGGACCAGGGCACTGCTAGAGCATCTATCAGTACCGCCTGGGGATCCCGGGACCTGGACCCGTAACAAGGAAGTTTGGCGTTCTGACGGGACGCCATCAGATCCAATTCTGATGTGCCCCATAGCTGAGTCAGTTGGGCAAATACCTCCGGATGGAGCTCCCACTCCCTCGGGTGAAAAGTCTGACGACTTAGAAAATCCGCCTCCCAGTTCTCTACCCCTGGGATATGGATTGCTGAGAGATGGCAAGAGTGATCCTCCGCACATCGGATTATTTTGGTTACCTCCATCATCGCTAGAGAACTCCGTGTTCCTCCTTGATAATTGATATAGGCTACAGTCGTGATGTTGTCCGACTGAAATCTGATGAATTTGGCCACAGCTAGCTGAGGCCATGCCTGAAGCGCATTGAATATCGCTCTCAGTTCTAGAATGTTTATCGGGAGGAGAGTTGCCTCCCGAGACCATAAGCCCTGTGCTTTCAGGGAGTTCCAGACTGCACCCCAGCCTAGCAGGCTGGCATCTGTCGTTACTATGAGCCCCTCTGGCCTGCGGAAACACATTCCCTGAGACAGGTGGTCCTGAGACAATCACCAGAGAAGAGAATCTCTGGACTCCTGGTCCAGAGGCAGTTGTGGAGATAAATCTGCATAATCCCCATTCCACTGTTTGAGCATGCATAGTTGCAGTGGTCTGAGGTGTAGGCGGGCAAAAGGAACTATGTCCATTGCCGCTACCATGAGTCCGATTACCTCCATACACTGAGCCACTGATGGCCGAGGAATGGAATGAAGAGCTCGGCAAGTGGTTAAGAGTTTTGATTTTCTGACCTCCGTCAGAAATATTTTAATTTCTACCGAGTCTATAAGAGTCCCTAGGAAGGAAACTGTGAAAATTCTGGGAGCCGTGGCCAACCCGAAGGGAAGGGCCACAAACTGGTAATGCCTGTCCAGAAATGCGAATCTGAGGAATTGATGATGATCTCTGTGAATAGGGATGTGTAGATACGCATCCTTTAAGTCCACGGTAGTCATATATTGACCCTCCTGGATCAACGGTAGAATAGTCAGAATATTCTCCATCTTGAATGATTGTACTCTGAGGAATTTGTTTAGAATTTTGAGATCCAAGATTGGTCTGAAAGTTCCCTCTTTTTTGGGAACCACAAACAGGTTTGAGTAAAACCCTAGCTCTTGTTCCGCTTTTGGAACTGGGCGGATCACTCCCATGGTATGTAGGTCTTCTACGCAGCGTAAAAATGCCTCTCTCTTTGTCTCTCTTTGTCTGGTTTGCAGACAATTGAAAAATGTGAAATCTCCCCCTGGGGGGGGGGTTTCTTTGAAGTCTAGAAGATATGCCTGGGACACAATTTCTAAAGCCCAGGAATCATGAACATCTCTTGCCCAAGCCTGAGCGAAGAGAGAGAGTCTGCCCCCTACTAGATCCGGTCCCGGATCGGGGGCTACCCCTTCATGCTGTCTTGGAGGCAGCTGCAGGCTTCTTGGCCTGTTTACCCTTGTTCCAAGCCTGGTTAGGTCTCCAGACTGACTTGGATTGGGCAAAATTCCCCTCTTGCTTTGCAGCAGGGGAAGCTGAAGCGGGACCACCCTTGAAGTTCCGAAAGGAACGAAAATTATTTTGTTTGGTCCTCATTTTATTTGTTTTATCCTGAGGGAAGGCATGGCCTTTACCTCCAGTGATGTCTGAAATAATCTCTTTCAGTTCAGGCCTGAATCAGGTCTTTCCTTTGAAAGGGATGTTCAAAAGTTTAGATTTTGATGACACATCAGCAGACCAGGACATAAGCCATAACGCCCTGCGTGCTAAAATGGCAAAACCTGAATTCTTTGCAGCTAATTTAGCCAGTTGGAAAGCGGCATCTGTAATGAAAGAATTAGCCAACTTAAGGGCCTTAATTCTATCCATAATATCCTCTAATGGAGTCTCCATCTGAAGAGCCTCTTCTAGAGCCTCGAACCAGAAAGCAGCTGCAATAGTTACAGGGACAATGCACGCAATAGGTTGGAGAAGAAAACCTTGATGAACAAAAATTTTCTTCAGGAGACCCTCTAATTTTTTATCCATAGGATCTTTGAAAGCACAACTGTCTTCGATAGGTATAGTTGTACGCTTAGCAAGAGTAGAAATAGCTCCCTCCACCTTAGGAACCGTCTGCCATGAGTCCCGCATGGTGTCAGATATGGGAAAGATTTTCTTAAAGACAGGAGGGGGAGCGAACAGAATACCTGGTCTATCCCACTTAGTAACAATATTCACAATCCTCTTAGGGACTGGAAAAACATCAGTGTAAACAGGAACCTCTAAGTATTTGTCCATTTTACACAATTTCTCTGGGACCTGTCAGGGCAGAGGTAAATACATATATATATATATATATATATATATATATATATATATATATATATATATATATATATATATATATATATATATATATAGGTATCCAAAACACCAGAACTCACCCACAAAGGAAAACTGCCTGGGTGAAATTTTGTAAGAAATATTTAGCCAGGAAAAAATGCACTCTCAGGACTTTCACAAATAAGTTACTTTTATTTCTGTAACGTTTTCGGAGGTCTTGCCTCCTTCATCAGCATCATGCTGATGAAGGAGGCAAGACCTCCGAAAACGTTACAGAAATAAAAGTAACTTATTTGTGAAAGTCCTGAGAGTGCATTTTTTCCTGGCTAAACATTTTTTCCTGGATATATATATATATATATATATATATATATATATATATATATATATATATATATATATATATATGTATGTCAATAGGACAGGGAAATGTGTTTATGTATGAAACCATATTTTATCAGAAATTACTGGAATGAGGTTTAAATTCTGATGTCAGAAATTGATTCTCAAAACCCCCACAAGTTTGAATAAACAATTCAGGACTAAACTGCAGACAAGATGTCTCCGGAGGCTTGACACTAAAACATTTGGCTTGTTAAACTTTGACAACCATCTCAGGATACCATTTGTCTTTCAAAGTGGAAATGTGTGATAAACTCCCTACTCCTCACAGAGGAACCTGTTAGTCTAGTTTCAAATAACATGTCTTGTGAGAAAGTAACTCTGTGCATTTCAAATGCAAATAAACCATGCTCTTTGGGTGGGGCAGTGAAGACCTTAGGAAACACAGACAAATGCTATGGTGTGAACTTAAAATTACTGAAAGCAGTGTGGGTTAAAGAATTAACATTTACAATCCCTGTATAACACAGATAAAAATAAATACATTTTGCCAAGGGAACAATACTAGTTTCATATGTATTTGGAATAATTCAAATAACCCATATATGTATATATATGGGACTGAGACATTTTATATTAAATTAATGATTGCTATGTTGAGTAATAACTACATCAAATACATATGAATGCTTGGATCATTTCTAATAATTATTTCTATTTTTATTGCAGACAACCATTGGTCATGGGCATCAATCTATGCACTTAGAAAGAGGTGCACTGAATACCTCAGCCTCTGTGTTTTTAAGAATATGAATAGATATTTGTGGACCTAAAAAGAAATAATTAATGACACTTATTATTTTTCAGGTGAACCATGGGCAAAGTTCCTGTGTGCAAGAATTGTGGGAGACATAGAGCATACTATATTATGTGAAAACATATTAGATATAGAAATGCCAGGATACTGATAAAATTGTAATACATTTTAAGCTAATAATTAGCAGTATTAAATTGCTTTAATATAATGCAATGTGAATAATATAACATATTTGGTATCAGAATAATCAGAAAAAATAATCTAATACTACCCATCTATAATTGGGGTTATATATGATTAATGCAGAGAGTATGATCTGATTAAATAACCATTTTATGAGAATAACTTGTTTAAAAATGCTTAGACATTTAAAAGGTGAATTTGTTTTGTCTGGATGTCTGCTGCCATCTAAGGGCCAATACCGGTAGGACAGTTAAAGGAATTTAACTGTTCAAAAGATGCGTTGCCATGGTAAACATGCTCTACTCCGTTAAGGGCCAATCCAATCAGGTATTCAAAATACCCTATCAGAAGAGACAAGGAGGGCCACCCATAATTTACCCATTATGGAAAACTAATAAAAGGTGAATGCAGGATAGAGAAAGGACAGATTTTCTGCTGAAGCTAAAACTTGTAACTGGTTCTTGCTGGGCGTGAAATACCATTTACTCAAGCAAAGCTAATCTACCTTTCTCATTGATTGCGATATACACTTATTGGTGATCTGAGGTAAAATAATTCCTATTAAGGAATATTGGATATCGACTGCTCTTTACCCTGGTAACGTATTTAAGGTTATTGGTAAGACTATTAGTTAAATTCTAAGTCACTGCAGTTTAAAGTACAGTTGAAAGATTTAAAGAAGCAGTTTGTATTTCAAGTTAACATTTCATAAGCCTAGGTATTGTTTAAATTTGTATCTGGTAGGCTAAAGGATTTATCTGTGAAAGTTCTTGTGTTTTAAATCAATATTGTATTAGGATAAATTGCAGTTAAATAGCATAATATATATATTATCCTATTGTTTATAAGCACTGTTTAGGATTGTATTGCTTGGATGTTAAAAGTTAAAGGTTTTAGTCCCATTGTGTTAACTGAATGAAAGGCTATTTGTAAATAAGGCTGATTTTTTAAGGTAAATTTTTCTGGGCTTTGTAAGAAGGATAGCATATCTTAAAAGTCGGTTTTAACGTATATAATATTGTGTCATATTCTGGTATTGCAAATATATTTCAAAATGTTCATGGATATTAACTAAATAAAATAATTCAGGTATTTATATTAATTGTATGGTTTCTAGTAGATGTATGTTGGTTAAGGGTTTCTATTTTTAAGAATAATTATTAAATATATTGTGTTATAACCCTGCCATAAGCTGATATATTATTTGGAGAGCACTACTTAGATTTTCATAAATATACTGACATATTGATTGGAGGCATTGCATGAGATTTATTAATATTTATCATATTGATATCATATATTTGTAGTAAATAGAAATGATTATAAAAGAGAGAAAAAGTTTCATATTTCGATATTAATATTTTGAAGATATAATTTTTGAAAAATTGAAATATTGATTTTCATATTTCGAGATTGATATTAATATCTTGAAATATTATTAAAGATTAATTTTTGAAAAATTAATAAAAATATTAATTTTTCATAATTAAAAATTAATCAAAAATATTACGTCTAGATTTAGAGTTCTGCGTTAGCCGTCAAAACCAGCGTTAGGGGGTCCTAACGCTGGTTTTGGCAGCCCGCTGGTATTTAGAGTCAGTCAGGAAAGGGTCTAACGCTCACTTTCCAGCCGCGACTTTTCCATACCGCAGATCCCCCTTTGCCAATTGTGTAGCCTATCTTTTCAATGGGATCTTTCTAACGCCGGTATTTAGAGTCTTGGCTGAAGTGAGCATTAGAAATCTAACGACAAGACTCCAGCCACAGAGAAAAGCCAGGAGTTAAGAGCTTTCTGGGCTAACGCTGGTTCATAAAGCTCTTAACTACTGTGCTCTAAAGTACACTAACACCCATAAACTACCTATGTACCCCTAAACCGAGGCCCCCCACATCGCCGCCACTCTAATAAATACTTTTAACCCCTAATCTGCCGACCGCACACCGCCGCAACCTACATTATCCATATGTACCCCTAATCTGCTGCCCCTAACACAGCCGACCCCTACATAATATTTATTAACCCCTAATCTGCCCCCCCAACGTCGCCGCTACCTTACCTACAATTATTAACCCCTAATCTGCCGACCGGACCTCACCGCTACTCTAATAAATGTATTAACCTCTAAAGCTAAGTCTAACCCTAACACTAACACCCCCCTAAGTTAAATATAATTTTAATCTAACGAAATAAAATAAATCTTATTAAATAAATTATTCCTATTTAAAGCTAAATACTTACCTGTAAAATAAACCCTAATATAGCTACAATATAAATTATAATTATATTGTAGCTATTTTAGGATTAATATTTATTTTACAGGCAACTTTGTATTTATTTTAACCAGGTACAATAGCTATTAAATAGTTAATAACTATTTAATAGCTACCTAGTTAAAATAATTACAAAAGTACCTGTAAAATAGATCCTAACCTAAGTTACAATTAAACCTAACACTACACTATCAATAAATTAATTAAATAAACTACCTACAATTATCTACAATTAAACCTAACACTACACTATCAATAAATAAATTACATACAAATACAAACAAATAAATACAATTAAATAAACTAAAAATAAAAAAAGAACTGTTACAAAAAATAAAAAAAGAACTGTTACAAAAAATAAAAAAATAATTTACAAACATTATAAAAATATTACAACAATTTTAAGCTAATTACACCTACTCTAAGCCCCCTAATAAAATAACAAAGCCCCCCAAAATTAAAAAAAATGCCCTACCCTATTCTAAAATAAAAATTGAAAAGCTCTTTTACCTTACCAGCCCTTAAAAGGGTCTTTTGCGGGGCATGCCCCAAAGAATTCTGCTCTTTTGCCTGTAAAAAAAACATACAATACCCCCCCAACATTACAACCCACATACCCCTAATCTAACCCAAACACCCCTTAAATAAACCTAACACTAAGCCCCTGAAGATCTTCCTACCTTATCTTCACCACGCCGAGTATCACCGATCCGTCCAGAAGAGGGTCCGAAGTCTTCCTCCTATCCGGGGCTGAAGAGGTCCATCATCCGGCTGAAGTCTTCATCCAAGCGGGGGCTGAAGAGGTCCATCATCCGGCTGAAGCCTTCTATCAAGCGGCATCTTCAATCTTCTTTCTTCCGGCTCCATCTTCATCTCGCCGACGCGGAACATCCATCCTGGCCGACGACTTCCCGACAAATGACGGTTCCTTTAAGGGACGTCATCCAAGATAGGATTCTATCAGCCAATCGGAATTAAAGTAGGAAAATTCTGATTGGCTGATGGAATCAGCCAATCAGATTCAAGTTCAATCCGATTGGCTGATCCAATCAGCCACTCAGATTGAGCTCGTATTCTATTGGCTGTTCCGATAGTGTAGTGTTAGGTTTAATTGTAACTTAGGTTAGGATCTATTTTACAGGTACTTTTGTAATTATTTTAACTAGGTAGCTATTAAATAGTTATTAACTATTTAATAGCTATTGTACCTGGTTAAAATAAATACAAAGTTGCCTGTAAAATAAATATTAATCCTAAAATAGCTACAATATAATTATTATTTATACTGTAGCTATATTAGGGTTTATTTTACAGGTAAGTATTTAGCTTTAAATAGGATTAATTTAATTAATAAGATTTATTTTATTTTGTTAGATAAAAATTATATTTAACTTAGGGGGGTGTTAGAGTTAGAGTAGCGGTGAGGTCCGGAAGGCAGATTAGGGGTTAATAATTGTAGGTAGGTAGCAGCGACGTTGGGGGGGGCAGATTAGGGGGTAAAAAATATAATATAGGGGTCGGCGGGGGTTAGGGGCAGCAGATTAGGGGTTCATAGGGATAACGTAGGTTGCGGCGGTGTACGGAGCAGCAGATTAGGGGTTAATAGTATAATGCAGGGGTCAGCGATAGCGGGGGCGGCAGATTAGGGGTTAATAAGTGTAAGGTTAGGGGTGTTTAGACTCAGGGTTCATGTTAGGGTGTTAGGTGCAGACTTAGGAAGTGTTTCCCCATAGGAAACAATGGGGCTGCGTTAGGAGCTGAACGCTGCTTTTTTGCAGGTGTTAGGTTTTTTTTCAGCTCATTGTTTCCTATGGGGGAATCGTGCACGAGCACGTTTTTGAAGCTGGCCGCGTCCGTAAGCACTGCTGGTATTGAGAGTTGCAGTGGCGGTAAATATGCCTGTACGCTCCCTTTTTGGAGCCTAACGCAGCCCTTCTGTGAACTCTAAATACCAACGGTATTTAAAAGGTGCGGGGGGGAAAAAGCACGTGTAGCTAACGCACCCCTTTGGCCGCAGAACTCTAAATCTAGCCGTTAATTTTTCATATTTTCAAAGTTAATCAAAAGTATTAATTTTTCATATTTCGAAATATTAATTTTTCATATTTCAAAATTAATAAAAAAAAATTCTCTCTTTTTATTGGCAAAAATTGTATTAGCGTTTTAATTTAACTAAATACTAAACCAATATAATAATGTCTGTAGCCAGAAGTGACTAATTTAATTCTATACATAGCGATGAAAATGGTCCCATCACCATACCCATTACTAAAGGTCAGGTCCTTAAGAAAGATATTTTAAGTTACATTAAAGGGAAGTTTAATATTGCGGGTGAATTAAATGATTTCATGGATATGCTTGAAACTAGGGCTAAAAATATTACCGTTAATAATAATATGTGGAATGAAGAGAATTAATTCTTCCAAGAATTATTAATGATTAATCAATGCAAGGCTCCCAAAAAGCGAGACGAACTAATACTAAAATCTTGGCCCCCTTTAATATGCATTATTGACGAAATGTCGTTTTGTGTCATAGACAAACGATTGCAAATACAGAAGCTAGAAAGTAGTATTCGTTCCTCACGCAGATGCGAAGAGGATTTAAAAATAGCCAAAAATAAAATGGATGAATTCGCCCAAAACCTAACCGCCTTAGATAAGCATAACATAGACTTACTTGCACAGATACAAGAATTAAATAAACAGCTTGCGCAAAACCAGAGGGAATTAAGTGATTTAAAAAGGTCATATCACCATAATGAAAACCCTTATATTAACAGTGAGAATAATGCAGATAATGCTAACTCCTTTAGCGAACGCATCAGGGACGAGGTACAGAAATATATGGAACAGTATAGACAAATGACCCCTAATGGGTCAGAAATAGATTTCCCAAATAGGCAGTCACCTCATGATGTAAATCCAGAGGACTGCTGTAACGCAGCTGGTGCGGGGTAGGGAAACTCTAACAGAGAATCCCAAAATAAGACTAATAAAGTATATGATTCCCATAAAATAATCACTTTCATACAGCGCGCAGTACCTATATTCTCCAATAAGGGAACAAAATCGGTAATTGATCATTTAGAGGCTTTTGAAAATGCATTAGCTATAATGAATGTTACAAGTGAGAAATTAAAAATTGAATTTCGGCCTTGGGTATTTGACAGTAAACAGCACAAATTCTTTGCTTCACTAAAGGATATGAATATTCATTCCTGGAGTGGGATAAAAAAACAGAAAAGAAAAAACGTCAGAAAAGAATTCGGGCAATATCGCACTAAAAAAATAGCGGTATATGGTTTAAAATGTAGTGCGAATCAGAGTCCAATCGAATTCCTTTTTGAATTGAAGAATGCGTACAGTATGGCTGAAGATAATCCCAGATTTGATGGCTCAGAAGTTATAAATTTATTTTTTTGAAGCATTGCCTACACCCATCAAAATTAACTTAGCTAGAGATTTTGATGAGGACTGCTCATTGGAATGGCTGATCAAAGAGTACAAAATTATACTCCATTCAGCAATTCAGTGAACAGGGGGTGAAAAAGGAATCAAAACCCAAAATTGTGGCAGAAACTAGGGCGTCACCTAACCCCCTCAATTTGGAGTCTAAACAGAAAACCTACACGGAAGTGGCCAATCAAAACAGGCCATCTCCACAGAGGTTTAACTCTGCCCCCTCCCCTACACAGGTTGAGGCGCAGGGAGACTATAACCAAAGTGGGGGACATAATCAGGTAAATAATTACTCACAAAGAGAATACTCACCAAATAATTGGTATCCGCGCAAGGGTAGATACAATAGACGGCGAAGTTATTCTCAGGGTAACCAGACACCCCAGGTATATAATGCTCCCCAAAGTACTAATACTGAACAAGCTGAACCCCAGGGGCAACCACGCCAGAATAGAAATAGCGGCCCTGATTCTGAGGGAACCCAATGGTACAGGAATCATTATCATGGGGCACCAAGAGATAGGCCCAGGGGTAGAGGTAACTTGTACAATCAGGTAGATATGCTGTTTACCCAGTTAAATCGGTTGAGCAAACAATTCGCTAATATGAGTCAACTTTCTACAAATCAGCAACAGAACAATACTTTTTTAGGGGTACAGCCAGTGGTCAGCAGTGGACCACAGGCACAGTCATAAATACTGCAGTATCACCTGAAGGGGAGGGGAGAGATATACAAAATGTAATAATAAATATCAATGATACTGATCATGTTCTCTCCCCACAGACCGGAAGCGGACAATTTAGCTGTGATGACAAGCAACCTCATCCGGGAAAAATTAACAAATCTCTTCCTTTGCAGCACTCCCTTAACCTTATTTCCACAGATGCAGTACACAAGAATCCAGCCAAACCTGTCATACAGGAGACCGGTAGGTATGAAACTTCTTCTGCATCGGAAAACATGGCGAACTCAGGTAACACGTGGCGAAGCCCACAGATGTATGATAACGCCAACTTTATGTGTGAAATGGTAGAAAATGCAGGAAAATGCTATGTATTAGTTGAGCTGCAAGATTCAGTCTCCAACCCTATCATGGGATTAATTGACATCGGATCTCAGGCATCTATCTTATCCCACAGGTACTACACACGGCTAAATGAGCTAACACCCCACAAACCTAAAATAAGAGAATTTGACGGTTCTCTAATAGGTGTTGGGGGTTACTCCCTAAAAGTTTACGGTACTGCCTGGTTAAAATTTAAATTGGGGAACAGGGTCTTAAGACACCCTGTCATTATAGTGGATCTGCCAACTGATCGTTTAATTATTGGTAGTGATCTCCTGAAGCGATTAAGCACCATAATTGATTGCATAAATAATGTAATTTGTTCACAAGTTAAAAGGCCTATCAATTATGAGAAATCTGGTATATCTCACCCCCGACATAACTGTCACGTGGTGGAAGAGAAACCAGATGCTGTGGAGATTCATTTCAGGAATGACTCGGTACCTGAAATCACTATTTTACAAATAGATGATCAGACTCCTTTAAGTGGCTCTGATGGTAACACTTTTAAAATCTCGCCTGGAAAGATAGCGAATATTTCCCTAGATGGCGATGTATTAACCATATCACTCCACAAGGGGGATCATAAAATCCCTAAGGGGGGAGACCACGCTCAATACCTCACAGGGATTGAGAGAGTTAAAGAGGATCTATTTATCCCTATACAAGTGCATGACCTTGGTACAACAAAATATGCCAAGTTGAGTTTAAAACAGGAAGCTAGCTATATAAGCGAAGGTATATTAGCGCAAAAAGCTGAACCTAAAGTGATTAAATATCTTTCTCCCCAAGACCACTGTGTCCACAACCTGGATAACAGGTCTGAAAGCTATAACATCACAGCTAAGTGCTTATTATCTATCTCTATTGATAATAAGTCAGTGAAGCACCTGTTTTTAGTTTTAAATACTCCCCATAATCAAATATACATTGGCAATGATATCTTACATAGATATGCCATACAAATAGATTTGATTAATTCTTGCCTCTGGAGCAGGTTAAAGGGGGACCCTGAAGTATTTCAGGATGAAAATGCAGCCCTGAAATAAAACCAGCAATTGCCATATGCTGTGAATATGCAGGTATCCAGCAATGTTATAATTCCTGCTGGGGCTGATAAATTTATTTTACCCTTACAAGTAAAGAGGTCATAAATTAAAAACTTCTGAAACACCAATTTGCCTCTCCCATAGAATACAAAATCTGGGTGTCACAGTAACCTACACTCCTATGGTGAATATTGGAACTGTTCCAATACATATTATTGTGCATAACATGACCCCACAGGATATAACATTATCCAAGGGAACTACCATAGGATATGCACTGGAATCAAGTTATTACACTTTTGGATTCCAGAATAATGTAATTGGGCTAATACCTGAAGGATACTTAACTGAAGAACAATTAATAGCACAATCCTTTGCATCTATGCCAGAGGGTCTATTTAATATTCAGTCTATTTATCCCTTCAGCTCAGAGGAAGGCATCTGTAAAATTGAAGAAGCCTCTCTAGTGTTTGATCAGCCAATCAAACAGCAAGATTACCCCAATACCCAGAGTCATGGGAGCAATGTAAACTATAATCAAGGGGACCTCACCTTTAGGTTGGAAGAAGCCTATGAAAAAGGACAGCCTGAAATCTTTGCAGGATTTCAGCAAATAGTCGAAGAGCAAATATCCTTAGCTAATGGCTGTTCCAGCGATGGTGAACGCTAACTGCTGCGAGAACTCCTGTTGGAGTACAAGGATATTTTTGCTAAGGATTCTTATGACTGTGGTACTACAGACTTGCACATTGCAAGAATACAAACAGATCCCGATGCACCACCTGTATTTGTCAAACAATACAGACTTCCCTTAGCCTCATATGATTCTCTTGCAGAGATCATAAGGAATTTGGAAGAAAGAGGTATTATCAGACAGGTACACAGCTCCTATAATAATCCTATTCTAGGTGTTCTCAAGCCCAATGGACAATGGAGTTTGTGTGCTGAATTAAGACAGCTAAACAAATGAGTGTACATGTCTGGCTGGCCTATGCCATATATTGACCAATGCCCAGCACAAATGCAGGGATCCAAAATATTCACTGCCATTGATTGTGCACGGGATATTGGACCATAAAGGTACATGAAGAGGACCAATATAAGCTAGCATTCTCCTTCCAAAAGGTCCAATATGCATTTCAAAGACTTCCTTTTGGATACATAAATTCTGGACATGAATTTGCTGTATTCATGCATAAGGCTATGCCTGATGCACTGGGAAGGGGGACCTTATCTTATGTTGATGATGTTTTAATCAAAAGCACAGACTTTGAAAAACACGTCACAGAGCTTAAACACGTCCTCAGCCAACTTAAAAGGGCAGGTGTCAAATTGTCCCTACAAAAAGCTCAATGGTGCCGCACTCGTGTAAACTTCTTGGGACATGAAGTTACTTCTGAAGGATTAAATCCCCAGAAGAAAAAGGTGGAAGCTATAGTGAATTCTAAAAACCCAACTAACTTAAAAGAATTGAGATCATTCCTGGGTATGACAAATTATTCTCGCAAATTCATTGATAATTATGCGGAATTAGCTAAACCACTACTACTTCTTCTAAAGAAAGATGTGAAATGGCACTGCGGTGAGTCTCAAGAGACAGCCATCAGAGAGCTGAAGAGAAAACTCACTCAAGCACCTTGCCTAGCATTCCCTGAGGGAGGTAAACCTTTCTTCTTAGAAACGGGTTACACAGATGTACGCATGAGTGCTGTTTTATACCAAAAGCATGATAATTTGAACAAAGCCATTGCTTATGCGAGTAAAAATCTATCCCCAGTAGAAATAAAGTTTAACGATTGCGAAAAAGCCCTCTTATCTACTGTATGGGCTCTACAAAATTTCCGCAGCTATATACAGGGCGAGAAAATTATTGTAGAAACGGCCCACCAGCCTTTGCTATATTTGCAAAGTGAAGTGTGTCACTGAGCGCCTACTACAATGAAGACCCTTAGCTCTAATATATTGACCCCTAGCGGTCAAGAAATGTGGAAAATCTGAAAAAATACTATCAAAGCGCCAAATAACAATGGCAGGGTCTGAACAATATGCAATTAATTTTATTCAAACAGTTGCATTTGAATAAAAGATTTAAACCATGTGACAGTTTGGACAAATTTAATGAAGGATATAAACAGTTGTGACAATTTAAAACAATGTTGATTAAAACAATGTTACAATTAAAACAAATAATCGAGGATCCAAGATTTTACAATGATTTAAAAACCAAAATTCTTGGGAGACAGCAAGAGTTTACAATGGTAAAATATACAAATAAACAAATGAATTTCCTATATGTAGACCTATGGTCGTGTTGGAGCGGTGTTCTTAATTTTCTGGTTCGCCTTATATCTAAGGGATTTAATGTGTCTTATCCTAATATTTTCAGAAATTCATTATATGTTAGGCGTATGAGGAAAGGTATAAATGCTTGATTGGAAAAATTATATAATAAACTTGATGTGAAATAATATGTGTCAAAGTCAATGGCGTGTTAAAAAACCAAACAATGATTTTAGAAAAATAGTGAAAAAACTGCACTTAAAAATGATAAGCAGAGAACAGTGTAAACAGTAAAAAATCCGGTAAAAGTTAAAAAACGGTGCATATCTAAATACAATCCTGTCTTCATAACTGATAAACAGTAAAAATAATAAACAATAAAAATATTGAACAATAAAAATGTGGTCTTCACAATTGTGCAAATACAATCCAGTGATCAAAATAAAAAGGAATTGTGATCCATAATGTAAAAAGTCAAGTGAAAAAAGAAAAGATAAAATGTTTGTTCAAATTAGTGTGGAACAGTCACACATCCAGGAGTTATGTCAAATTTAGAATGTATATGTGATGGTTTTCCTCCAAGATTGAGGGTGCAATGTGTCTTCTAAGCAGTGAATTTCAACTTGCTGCAGATAAAAGTCCTTCTGCCAAAAAATAAATAAATAATAGTGTAGATGGTTTAAAAAGAATAATATTACCAGAATGTCACTCACCAGTCGACGCGTTTCGGTCATCCACTGACCTTTATCAAGACTTGTTTTTTAATATAATTGGGGTCTTTATATACCTGTATTGGTAATTGCCATTTTTTCGTTATACCGGAAGTGAACCTCACCACTTTCGGTTTCGCGTAACTCTGATATTTCTTATGTTTCTTAGATGCCGTGTATTACTTCTCAGATTGTCAGGCATTTTTCTATAGCTTCATCCCTATTTGTTTTATTTATTTTAAATAGCTGTGGGACAATTTTTTCACGGATCACTTGTGGCTTTAATATGTGTATTCCCCTATTGGTTAGCCTTATACACATAGATCCTTCCTTTTTCTTGGCATTCCATCACATATTTGAGGAAAGGTTTTAAAAAAAGATTTTTTCAAGTTTTTTCAAGACATTTACTAAAAAAAAAATTTTATAAAAAGTTTAACAAATGTCGGAGAATCAGAAATATGGTCTTATAATACTAAATGTATTATACAATAAACCCGTTTTTCAAGTTGTGATATACTTTGAAATACCACAGATGAGTAGTCATATAAGATCAACACTATGCAATAATGTTTGATCATAAGCACAAGGAACAATGTACAGGGTCTACTTTCTTAGAAGGCAGTCATGTTAAAAACTTAAATCCATTATTGTGAAGTAAATATTTAGAGTTACAATCTGTATAAAGTCCTGTTAGTACACTTTGAGATGATACATATAGACTCTGGAATACTGTTGCAATTCAAGATCTAAATCTATGTGATATAAAGGATTATTAAGTTCTCACACAATCTAACTGATATCCTTTATATATAATAGTTGGCATTATTGAAAATTTCAACACAACGATCTCTCTCGCATCACATTCACAGAAACCAATAGAATTTTGTAATTCACTACACACCTCCAAATTTAACCAACCGTTAAGGAGTGTGGACATTTTTTGGCATCCAATAGGCAGGCCGGAAAAACGGACAAGCAGTCCTGTAAACACAGACACATGCCACAGTTACCCATAACATCATCAATGGCCAATAGTGCGGATATCTTATAACCCGCCCCCTATCCAGCCAATCGGAAGGATCTATGTGTATAAGGCTAACCAATAGGGGAATACACATATTAAAGCCACAAGTGATCCGTGAAAAAATTGTCCCACAGCTATTTAAAATAAATAAAACAAATAGGGATGAAGCTATAGAAAAATGCCTGACAATCTGAGAAGTAATACACGGCATCTAAGAAACATAGGCCTAGATTTAGAGTTCGGCGGTAGCCGTCAAAACCAGCGTTAGAGGCTCCTAACGCTGGTTTTGGCCGCCCGCTGGTATTTGGAGTCAGTGATTAAAGGGTCTAACGCTCACTTTACAGCCGCGACTTTTCCATACCGCAGATCCCCCTACGCCATTTGCGTAGCCTATCTTTTCAATGGGATCTTTCTAACGCCGGTATTTAGAGTCGTTTCTGCAGTGAGCGTTAGAGCTCTAACGACAAAACTCCAGCCGCCTGAAAATAGCAGGAGTTAAGAGCTTTCTGGCTAACGCCGGTTTATAAAGCTCTTAACTACTGTACCCTAAAGTACACTAACACCCATAAACTACCTATGTACCCCTAAACCGAGGTCCCCCCACATCGCCGCCACTCGATTAAAATTTTTAACCCCTAATCTGCCGACCGCCACCTACGTTATACTTATGTACCCCTAATCTGCTGCCCCTAACACCGCCGACCCCTGTATTATATCTATTAACCCCTAACTTGCCCCCCACAACGTCGCCGCAAGCTACTTAAAATAATTAACCCCTAATCTTCCGACCGCAAATCGCCGCCACCTACGTTATCCCTATGTACCCCTAATCTGCTACCCCTAACATCGCCGACCCCTATATTATATTTATTAACCCCTAATCTGCCCCCCTCAACGTCGCCGACACCTACCTACACTTATTAACCCCTAATCTGCCGAGCGGACCTGAGCGCTACTATAATAAAGTTATTAACCCCTAATCCGCCTCACTAACCCTATCATAAATAGTATTAACCCCTAATCTGCCCTCCCTAACATCGCCGACACCTACCTTCAATTATTAACCCCTAATCTGCCGACCGGAGCTCACCGCTATTCTAATAAATGTATTAACCCCTAAAGCTAAGTCTAACCCTAACACTAACACCCCCCTAAGTTAAATATAATTTTTATCTAACGAAATAAATTAACTCTTATTAAATAAATAATTCCTATTTAAAGCTAAATACTTACCTGTAAAATACATCCTAATATAGCTACAATATAAATTATAATTATATTATAGCTATTTTAGGATTAATATTTATTTTACAGGCAACTTTGTAATTATTTTAACCAGGTACAATAGCTATTAAATAGTTAAGAACTATTTAATAGTTACCTAGTTAAAATAATTACAAAATTACCTGTAAAATAAATCCTAACCTAAGATATAATTAAACCTAACACTACCCTATCAATAAAATAATTAAATAAACTACCTACAATTACCTACAATTAACCTAACACTACACTATCAATAAATTAATTAAACACAATTGCTACAAATAAATACAATTAAATAAACTATCTAAAGTACAAAAAATAAAAAAGAACTAAGTTACAGAAAATAATAAAATATTTACAAACATAAGAAAAATATTACAACAATTTTAAACTAATTACACCTACTCTAAGCCCCCTAATAAAATAACAAAGCCCCCCAAAATAAAAAATTCCCTACCCTATTCTAAAATACAAATATTACAAGCTCTTTTACCTTACCAGCCCTGAACAGGGCCCTTTGCGGGGCATGCCCCAAGAATTTCAGCTCTTTTGCCTGTAAAAAAAAACATACAATACCCCCCCCCCCAACATTACAACCCACCACCCACATACCCCTAATCTAACCCAAACCCCCCTTAAATAAACCTAACACTACCCCCCTGATGATCTTCCTACCTTGTCTTCACCATGCCAGGTTCACCGATCCGTCCTGGCTCCAAGATCTTCATCCAACCCAAGCGGGGGCTAGACATCCACTGAAGAAGTCCAGAAGAGGGTCCAAAGTCTTCCTCCTATCCGGCAAGAAGAGGACATCCGGACCGGCAAACATCTTCTCCAAGCGGCATCTTCTATCTTCTTCCATCCGATGACGACCGGCTCCATCTTGAAGACCTCCAGCGCGGATCCATCCTCTTCTTCCGACGACTAGACGACGAATGACGGTTCCTTTAAGGGACGTCATCCAAGATGGCGTCCCTCGAATTCCGATTGGCTGATAGGATTCTATCAGCCAATCGGAATTAAGGTAGGAATTTTCTGATTGGCTGATGGAATCAGCCAATCAGAATATAGTTCAATCCGATTGGCTGATCCAATCAGCCAATCAGATTGAGCTCGCATTCTATTGGCTGATCGGAACAGCCAATAGAATGCGAGCTCAATCTGATTGGCTGATTGGATCAGCCAATCGGATTGAACTATATTCTGATTGGCTGATTCCATCAGCCAATCAGAAAATTCCTACCTTAATTCCGATTGGCTGATAGAATCCTATCAGCCAATCGGAATTCGAGGGACGCCATCTTGGATGACGTCCCTTAAAGGAACCGTCATTCGTCGTCTAGTCGTCGGAAGAAGAGGATGGATCCGCGCTGGAGGTCTTCAAGATGGAGCCGGTCGTCATCGGATGGAAGAAGATAGAAGATGCCGCTTGGAGAAGATGTTTGCCGGTCCGGATGTCCTCTTCTTGCCGGATAGGAGGAAGACTTTGGACCCTCTTCTGGACTTCTTCAGTGGATGTCTAGCCCCCGCTTGGGTTGGATGAAGATCTTGGAGCCAGGACGGATCGGTGAACCTGGCATGGTGAAGACAAGGTAGGAAGATCATCAGGGGGGTAGTGTTAGGTTTATTTAAGGGGGGTTTGGGTTAGATTAGGGGTATGTGGGTGGTGGGTTGTAATGTTGGGGGGGGGGGTATTGTATGTTTTTTTTTACAGGCAAAAGAGCTGAAATTCTTGGGGCATGCCCCGCAAAGGGCCCTGTTCAGGGCTGGTAAGGTAAAAGAGCTTGTAATATTTGTATTTTAGAATAGGGTAGGGAATTTTTTATTTTGGGGGGCTTTGTTATTTTATTAGGGGGCTTAGAGTAGGTGTAATTAGTTTAAAATTGTTGTAATATTTTTCTTATGTTTGTAAATATTTTATTATTTTCTGTAACTTAGTTCTTTTTTATTTTTTGTACTTTAGATAGTTTATTTAATTGTATTTATTTGTAGCAATTGTGTTTAATTAATTTATTGATAGTGTAGTGTTAGGTTAATTGTAGGTAATTGTAGGTAGTTTATTTAATTATTTTATTGATAGGGTAGTGTTAGGTTTAATTATATCTTAGGTTAGGATTTATTTTACAGGTAAATTTGTTATTATTTTAACTAGGTAACTATTAAATAGTTCTTAACTATTTAATAGCTATTGTACCTGGTTAAAATAATTACAAAGTTGCCTGTAAAATAAATATTAATCCTAAAATAGCTATAATATAATTATAATTTATATTGTAGCTATATTAGGATTTATTTTACAGGTAAGTATTTAGCTTTAAATAGGAATCATTTATTTAATAAGAGTTAATTTATTTCGTTAGATAAAAATTATATTTAACTTAGGGGGGTGTTAGTGTTAGGGTTAGACTTAGCTTTAGGGGTTAATACATTTATTAGAATAGCGGTGAGCTCCGGTCGGCAGATTAGGGGTTAATAATTGAAGGTAGGTGTCGGCGATGTTAGGGAGGGCAGATTAGGGGTTAATACTATTTATGATAGGGTTAGTGAGGCGGATTAGGGGTTAATAACTTTATTATAGTAGCGCTCAGGTCCGCTCGGCAGATTAGGGGTTAATAAGTGTAGGCAGGTGTCGGCGACGTTGTGGGGGGCAGATTAGGGGTTAATAAATATAACATAGGGGTCGGCGATGTTAGGGCAGCAGATTAGGGGTACATAGGGATAACGTAGGTGGCGGCGGTTTACGGAGCGGCAGATTAGGGGTTAAAAGTGTAATGCAGGGGTCAGCGATAGCGGGGGCGGCAGATTAGGGGTTAATAAGTGTAAGGTTAGGGGTGTTTAGACTCGGGGTACATGTTAGAGTGTTAGGTGCAGACGTAGGAAGTGTTTCCCCATAGGAAACAATGGGGCTGCGTTAAGAGCTGAACGCTGCTTTTTTGCAGGTGTTAGGTTTTTTTTCAGCTCAAACTGCCCCATTGTTTCCTATGGGAGAATCGTGCACAAGCACGTTTTTGATGCCGGCCGCGTCCGTAAGCAACTCTGGTATCGAGAGTTGCATTTGCGGTAAATATGCTCTACGCTCCTTTTTTGGAGCCTAACGCAGCATTTGTTTGAACTCTCGATACCAGAGTTAAATTTATGGTGCGGCCAGAAAAAAACCCGCGGAGCGTTAACAGCCCTTTTACCGCCGAACTCCAAATCTAGGCCATAAGAAATATCAGAGTTACGCGAAACCGGAAGTGGTGAGGTTCACTTCCGGTATAACGAAAAAATGGCAACTACCAATACAGGTATATAAAGACCCCAATTATATTAAAAAACCAGTCTTGATAAAGGTCAGTGGATGACTGAAACGCGTCGACTGGTGAGTGACATTCTGGTAATATTATTCTTTTTAAACCATCTACACTATTATTTATTTCTTTTTTGGCAGAAGGACTTTTATCTGCAGCAAGTTGAAATTCACTGCTTAGAAGACACATTGCACCCTCAATCTTGGAGGAAAACCATCACATATACATTCTTAATTTGATGTAACTCCTGGATGTGTGACTGTTCCACACTAATTTGAACAAACATTTTATCTTTTCTTTTTTCACTTGACTTTTTACATTATGGATCACAATTCCTTTGTATTTTGATCACTGGATTGTATTTGCACAATTGTGAAGACCACATTTTTATTGTTCAATATTTTTATTGTTTATTATTTTTACTGTTTATCAGTTATGAAGACAGGATTGTATTTAGATATGCACCGTTTTTGAACTTTTACCGGATTTTTTACCGTTTACACTGTTCTCTGCTTATCGTTTTTAAGTGCAGTTTTTTCACTATTTTTCTAAAATCATTGTTTGGTTTTTTTAACACGCCATTGACTTTGACACATATTATTTCACATCAAGTTTATTATATAATTTTTCCAATCAAGAATTTATACCTTTCCTCATACGCCTAACATATAACGAATTTCTGAAAATATTAGGATAAGACACATTAAATCCCTTAGATATAAAGCGAACCAGAAAATTAAGAACACCGCTCCAACACAACCATAGGTCTACATATAGGAAATTCATTTGTTTATTTGTATATTTTACCATTGTAAACTCTTGCTGTCTCCCAAGAATTTGGGTTTTTAAATCATTGTAAAATCTTGGATCCTCGATTATTTGTTTTAATTGTAACATTGTTTTAATCAACATTGTTTTAAATTGTCACAACTGTTTATATCCTTCATTAAATTTGTCCAAACTGTCACATGGTTTAAATCTTTTATTCAAATGCAACTGTTTGAATAAAATTAATTGCATATTGTTCAGACCCTGCCATTTTTATTTGGCGCTTTGATAGTATTTTTTCCTATATTTGCAAAGTGAAAGAATAAGAGATGGGAATTTGTCAAATAGCCACATAACAGCATGGACTCTTTCCTTACAAGGCTGGCCACTAGAAATTTGCTACAAGCAGAATAAAAAGAATCCAGTCGCACAAGGGCTTGCTGAGCTCCACAACTGTACTGCTAGAGATCCTGGGGAAGAATTATCAGAAGATGATTTTTGGAGGAACAATTGCTTTCCCCATATAAAATATACAATGAGGGGGGGCGGAGCCTGGAGGAGCAAGCTGATGGCTGCTTAATCTTTGAGCTCCGTGCAAGCTGAGAAAACTAAGAGTGAAATACAGCATGCACGATATCTATTTCAACTAAAAACAGAAGGAGACCCCTTTGAGACATAGGGGATCGAAGGAGTAGGGGCAGACATTGACGACTGGCGCTCAACAGGACAGCGCAACTCTATATGGCCTCAAGCAGACAAATTTGCAGCATGTGAGGGGAGTGATGAAAAAGGCTGATAAACCAACATAACGCCGGAGACAAGAAAAACAGCACTCCTATAGAGACCCACCGCTTCAATCCCCAGACCGGGTAAGCACTTTATACTTAACCCGCCATATACTCACTATTTATCGGGCTCCTGGGGAGGAGGAAGGAGGAACTGCGCGGCATGGAGATCCGCCATCTTTACACTCTGGCGCTGAAGCAGTGACTGACACTATAAGGCAACTACCACAGAAACCAGGCTGGGGCTAAGAACGACACTGAATATGGGGTAAATTGAAGTATAATGAACATACCTACAAAGATACTCAATATAATGGATAACTGCAGATACCTTACATATCTTATCTCATACACGGTTTGAGAGACTGAGAGCTTCTTGCAGCTACTAATTTAGACACACCATGAAGGAATAAAACCGCTATGATGGCAGTATTAAAGCTCTAAAAGCTGAAAAGTGGGAAGAAAGTTTGTATTAAAAGCCCCATATTACGACAGATATCCCAAGAAAGTCTAAATAGCAGTGTATGGCAGAATACAGGAAATCTAAGGCGGTAAAAAAAAAGGCACTATAACCATTCACTGATATAAGTCTAGAACACACACTAACTTTCTGTCTGCTGTAAAACATACTTTATATAGTCTTTTCTTTGTATATGCCTGCAAAGCAAGAGACAAAACAGACAAAGACAAAGCTTGAATAACCCTCATAGTATAAAGATTTAAAATGTCTGCCAGAAAACAAAATAAATCAGGGACTGGAACAAAACAGTCAACACAGCACCCTTTCTTTAGGTCCTCCAGAGGAGAGAAGGGCCAAGAAACAGACACATTGCTGCTAGAGGAAGAAATAGACTCGGACACTGACTCCCAATCTAATAAAATGGACTTAACTCCAGTAACAAAAGCAGATCTTCAGAACCTAATGTCTAAGCATGATATTAATAGTGTTTTCACCAAGATGTGGGAGAAGATGGATTCACTACAGACCACAGTCACAAACAGTTTCACAGAAATGAAACAAGAAATCTTAGACTTAGGTACCAGAGTTGAATCTCTAGAGGAAAAGGAAGAAACTACAACGGAAGATATACATATTCTCTCTCAAAATATGTCTTCTCAACAACAAGAATTAGCAGACATTAAGGATAAAATGGAGGACCTGGAAAACAGGAGCCGCAGATGCAATATACGATTAAAAGGGGTTCCTGAGACAATACTGACACCAGAGCTGCCTGAGTTTCTTCTACAACTCTTTCAAGCCATTACAGACACCAAAGAAGAGGGTAAATTTGAAATGGAAAGAGCGCACAGGGCGCTGAGAGCAAAACCCAAAAAAGGAGATCCGCCAAGAGATATTATAATCAAGATGCTACGCTTCCGTGATAAAGAGGAAATAATAGCAGCATCCAGAAAAAACCCCACTTTCAAATTTAAAGGCTCAATAATTCAGTTTTTTCAGGACTTATGTCTAAGAACACTCCAAAGACGCAGCACTATGCGCCCCCTCACACAACTGCTACGTAAGAACCAAATACCCTACAGATGGGGATTTCCATTTTCTCTTAATATTCTGCATGAAGGAAAGACACTATCACTTAAAAATCTGGAAGAGATACCACATATTTGCAAAGCACTGAAACTTGAATGCCCAGACCTGCCAACACCGCAAGAACAGGAAGTAGATCAGCGACCTTCACAGCTGGCACTCTCTACCAGAGACAGATGGACCAAGGTGGCGAAAAAGAAGCAAAAAACCTGAGAGACTCATGATATAGGTTTCATACAATAGGAAAAAAGCCTTAGTCAAAGGCTACAAGGACTGTTCAAAATCAGGGGAATCTCTTATCGGAGAAATTCTTACACCTAATAGTTCGCCCTTATAGGTGAACACCCCTTTCAATGTCAAAACACCATGCCCTACCTGATGGACTCTGGCCTCTCAGAGAAAGAAATAATAGATAAGTTAGGGCATGGAACCCGGTCAATTCACTACCACAACGGTAGCAGAGGCAAGCCCTCGCCAATAAGATCTAAAACTGACCCTGTGCCTACTGGTCAGATTAGCAATAGTTGAAAGCTAATACAAGCACTCTTATAAAAATTATGTTTTCTTTGTTATGATACATACAGCTTAACGTTGCACATTTACCCACTGTGCAATTAACTTATGCTGATAGAAGTAGTGTACAATGTACACATAAAAGTTAATGAGGTTTGTTGTTATTATTGTTTTGTTCTTTTTTCCATAGTTATTGTTCCCGATTTAGCATGGGCTTGCTCATGCTACATCATTGTTACATGCATTTGGTCATTACTTAATTGTGTCTACTCGACTCCATTTGGGGCACCCAGGAAAGTGAAAGGAAGATCCAAGGTGAAGGGTAATATATTCTTCTGTAACGCACCCCTATACATACACACATCAAAAGATTATAGTGCTCTCCTCCTGACTTACATACTACTCACAGACAACTTCCTACATCATAGCACTCATTCAAGCATTAGGACAGATGGATCCTTGGACCATTAATTTAATTTCACATAATGTTAAGGGGCTAAACTCTGACATTAAGCGTAGGACAGCGATCACACAATTCAGATCCTTGAAAGCAAATGTGATCTTTCTTCAAGAAACACATTTTGTAAAGTCTCAGATACCTAGATACTGGACTAAAGATTATCGGCAACACTTTCATTCCACTTCGGATTCTAAAAAACGTGGGGTATCCATACTAATACACTCCTCCTTACCCTTTATACACCAAGAAACAATTGAAGATAGGGAGGGTAGATATCTGATTGTAAAAGGCCAGATTCAGGGCTCTGACATCTTACTCTGCAATGTCTACGCACCCAATGATAAACAAGATGCCTTTTTTAGACAAATTACACATCTTCTGACGGGGTGGTCTCACACCAGAACCATCCTAGCGGGTGATTTCAATGTAGATCTAACATTGCAATCTAAAAAACAAAACTCCACACCCACAAATAAGCAGACTAAACAATACAAGAAGATTAAAGTAATACAAGACTATTTAAACACAGGGCTACTGCTAGATTCCTGGAAGACACTATATGGCCACACAAACGACACCACCTTTTTTTCAGCAGCGCACAAAACATATAGTAAACTGGATTACATATTTATCAGCCAATTTTTACAACCCATACTAATAAGCTCTGCCATCCACTCTTGTGTATGGTCAGATCATTCAATAGTACAACTCACACTGGGCAATATCCAAGTACCAAACAGGACGAGATCATGGACATATGACCCAATTTGCTTGAAAGACCCCATGGTTCTTAGTACAATTACACGCAATATGTTAGAATATTGGGACATTAACACGGGGACAACGACTAATCCTATCATGACATGGGCAGCACATAAGACTCACTTAAGGGGTTTGCTTATAAAGGAAAAATCGACTCTCCTCAAAAAATACAATTCTCAAAGACTGGCTTTACAGAAAGAGATAGAAACATTAGAAAAGCAACACAAGCTCACACAATCTCAAATTGTACTGACACAGCTTCAAAGCAAACGAACAGAGCTTGCAGGTATCCTACATGACCAAGCAGTAAAAGCAGCCTTCCGACTTAAGACAAACTATTATATCTATGCCAATAAGCCAGATAAATATCTAGCAAATAGGATCCGCGAACGTGTGAGAATAGCTTCCATAGCACATATCCAAACACCTGATGGCACAACAACCACTCACCCTCAAGAAATTGTAAACTGCTTTGCCCAATACTATAGCACTCTCTATGGGGGAACCCATGTAGCCCAATCTCCGACCACTGAATCCATACTAACAAACTTACTGAATGAAGCGCAACTACCCTCTATTTCAGAAAAAGACAGGGACAGTTTGAACCATGACATAACGACAGAAGAAGTACTAAGGGCCATCAAAGACTTAAAACCGGGTAAAGCTCCAGGCCCTGACGGACTGCCTGGAGAATACTATAAACTATTTAAATCTTCCCTGACACCACATTTAGTTAAATTCTCGAACTATATCATGCAGGGGTATGAGATCCCACACGAGTTACTGGGAGCTAGGATAGTCGTAATACCAAAACCAGGTAAAAGCCCACAACATTGTAGTAGTTATAGGCCCATCTCTCTCATAAACCAGGATCTAAAGATCTTTACTAAAATTTTAGCAAACAGATTAAAACATGTTTTACCAAGTATAGTGCACCCAGATCAGGTGGGGTTTGTGACGGGAAGAGAAGCCCCCGACAATGTCAGACGAATAATTACTGCGATAACCCAACTTGACCAAACAAGAACGCCTTCTCTGGTCCTATCTCTGGACGCAGAGAAGGCGTTCGATAGAATAGACTGGACATATATGTTTACAGTCCTGGGTAGAATGGGATTCAGGGGACCCTTTATAGACGCCTTACATAGTATATACTCTACTCCTACGGCCACGGTAAGGGCCATGGGACACCACTCCAGAACCATAGACATAAGAAACGGGACGAGACAGGGCTGCCCACTCTCCCCCCTACTATTTGCCTTATGCATGGAACCGCTAGCAGCTAATATTAGACATTCCCCCGAAATAACCGGACTTAAAATTAAAGACACAGACTATAAGATTTCTCTATTTGCAGATGACGTCATACTGACATTGACTAAACCCCTGACATCCCTTACAGGTCTATATGATATCCTACAGAGGTTCTCCCAGGTATCAGGCTACAAGATAAACATGGAGAAAAGTGAGGCAATGGCCATAGCTTTACCAGCCCACACGAAAAAGTTGATTGAATTAAACTTTTCATTCTCTTGGGTGAAATCACATATAAAATATTTGGGAGTCAAACTATCAACACAACATACTGACTTGTATAAAATAAATTATCTCCCCCTGTATAAAGAGTTGCGGGCAGATATCGCTAAATGGAGATTACTAAATTTTTCTTGGTACGGCAGAATATCTGCCATTAAAATGAACTTCCTACCTAGGATATTATACCTGTTTCGAACCCTACCTGTCCCAATTCAAAAGACTGATCTCAAAATCCTACAGTCAGAGATCAACTTTTTTATAAATGGCAAGAGACAGACGAGAATCCCTCACGCAACACTGACGAGACATAGACAGTTGGGGGGTGTGGGAGTACCTAACCTACTGGACTATTATGAAGCAGCCAGATTAGCCCAAATTACTTTATTGAGTTCCCCACTGGGGGATGTAGTGTGGAAAACACTAGAATCAGAGATAGGGAACCTGGATTCACCAGACGACCTGATCTGGGACAGACCGCAACATAAACACCAAATTAAACATTGCTCCCCCATCACCACACTCTCACTCAACCTCTGGAAGACAGTAGCATTCAAGAAGGGTGGGATGCCAGAATTCTCCTCCAAAATGCCAATTAAATATCTTATCCCGACTGAATACCGAAAACAACTAGACAAATGGGAAAATAAGGGTCTCTATAGGGTAGGAGACCTAATAATAAATGGCAAACCATTGACTTTCAATCAGACACAAGACAAATTAATACCCTATCCCCTCAAGTGGTATTTATATCTGCAAATCATGTCTGCCCTGAATAGATTCATACCAAACATTAGCAAACAACCCAGCACAACACTCGAGAGGCTCTGCAGCGCTCAAATAAGACCTAAACAATCAATCTCTCAGCTATATTTAACATTACAGGCTTCGAGGGAGAAGGCCAAAACACCCATTATGCTTAAATGGGAAGCAGACACAAACACAACTATGGAATTAGGAGAGTGGCAGGACTTGTTTCACTCCTCTTACAGAGGCCTAATTAGTGCTGATTTACGGGAGAATAGCCTCAAAGTCATATTCAGATGGTACTTAACACCACTTAGAACATCCCACTACACAGAGGGGGGGAATAGGAACTGCTACAGGGGATGTAGCACAATCGGAACCTATATACATATGTGGTGGGAATGCCCTGGAGTTGCACATATCTGGACCAAACTATCAGCCCATTTAAGCTCTCTTTTAGAAGAGCAAATACTGTTAACCATGCCTCAGGGATTGTTAAATGCTCCCTTACCAAATTTTAATAAACATATTAATACTCTCATTAGAACACTATGCACGGTCACGAGGGTTAGTATTGCTAGACACTGGAAGGAAGGGGTACCGACATGGCATGAAATATTAGAAAGATTTAAAATGACATACTCCTTACATGAAACAGCAGCAACGATACTGGGCACGACTGACACATTTCACAAAATCTGGTTCTACTGGATCATGCATCAGACTTAGCCTGCTTCACTTGGATGCCACAAATACGGAGAAGTTGACAAGAGAGTGACACACTAGAAGAACTAACCACAAGAGATTATATGGATATTTGATTAATAGACCTTAAAAGACCAAATGCCAAGTTTATTTGTTCAGTTAGTTTTTGTTCGATTAATTTTAAACAAAACATAGCAGACGGGAGACATCAGTTTCAAAAACTTAACATACATATAAGATACCAGTAACAGGCTTGTAAAAACTTGAAAGCAACATGTACTGAGTTTTGTATGTCCAAGTCTGGAAAAATGACTCTGTAAATTATTGTATGAAACAGATGTATTGTTGGAAAATGTTATCTCAATAAAAATTATTTTAACATAAAATATACAATGAGGACCATTGTCAAACATTACCTTGGGTGTATGTTAATGGTTGTTCTTACCATGCCACTATTGATAATGAGCGCAGATTAGTCGCTGGCATTGGTATAACTGGGGCAAATGGATTCCCAAATATATCTATAGGTTTCAACATTGGACCAAGATCCAGTCAAGTTGCAGAACTAACTGCTGTTTTCAAAACCATTGAAATGGCTATTGAACATGGTATTCATGAATTTGTGATCATAA
The DNA here is from genome assembly GCF_027579735.1 of Bombina bombina. NCBI lineage: Eukaryota > Metazoa > Chordata > Amphibia > Anura > Bombinatoridae > Bombina > Bombina bombina. The sequence continues at coordinate 61,256 of NW_026512259.1, forward strand.
CTGACTCAAATTATGTGCGTGACAGTTTTGTTGAATACCTGCCAACTTGGAAAAGAAATGGCATGCAGAAAAGCAATAACAAACCAGTCAAGCATGGCAAGTTGTTCTGCGAAATTGATAATCTGGTGGTATCCAATGATTTAACCATACACTGGAAAAAGACCAGGGGTCATTCCAGGGTTCTAGGCCCAGATAAGGAAGGCAATGATCTTGCGGATTCATTAGCCAAACAAGGAGCCATAACTGGAGAACTCCTTAATATTGACCACTTAATGGGGGCAATTCAGGTAGAAGCCATTACCAGAAACCAGGCAAAACAACAGAGTGATCCTAACCTGGTACAATGGAGTCAGGATTCTCCCAGTGAGGACCTGATCACTAGTCAAAAAGAAGACCCCATTGTAGGCATCTTCTATAAACACATAGAAGATCCTGAAGGCAAACCCATCTCAAAAGATGATTGTATAGGCAAAGAAGATCTTAGAACCTTAATAAAATCTAGATCACAATTCAAGTTACAGGATGGTTTGTTAATTAGAACCTCCAAAACTGGCATCCAGCAGTGGGTAGTACCCACCAAGTTCAGAGGTCTAATGCATCAACATGCCCATGATGCTCCCACATCTGGTCATCGTGGTGCCAAACTTACGTATGAAATATTACGTGATTACGCTCTTTGGCCACACATGTTGAAAGATGTTCAAACCTACTGTCAAGGTTGTTTAATCTGCCCACAGTTCCAACCCACTGCACCAACGCATAGAGCGCCATTGCAGAAAAGGGGGATGGTAATGCCATGTTTAGATATACAAATTGATTTTATTGGTCCCGTAATAAGGTCATCAAGAGGTAACAAATACATGTTAACCGTGACATGCCTGTTCACTAAATGGGTAGAGTGCATTAGTGCACCTAACAATAGTGCTGAAACATGTGCAGCGTTGCTCATCAACCATGTATTTTCCAGATTTGGTCTGCCCCAAAGAATCGAGTCAGATCGGGGGACCCACTTCACTAGCGAAGTGATGACCAAAATGTGGAAAATACTAGGGGTTAAAAGAAAGCTCCATATTGCTTATAGAGCTGCCTCAAGTGGTGGTGTAGAGCGTTACAACCAGTCCATCGTTAAAATCCTCAAAAAGTTTGTGAGTGAAACGGGTAAAGACTGGGATGTAAAACTACCTCTAGTCCTAATGGCATTAAGAGCAACTCCAAGAAGTGCTACCAAGATGTCACCTTTTGAACTGATGACTGGCAGAAGAATGGTTCTACCTCAGCATCTGCTGTACCGTACATCAGACCAAAACTTGATAAACGCTGCCAATACACATCAATATGTGGAGAACCTAAGAAAGCACCTGCAATATGCCTTTGCATTTGCTCAAAGGAATTTAGAAAGAGCCGCAAACCGCCACTAAAACCTATTAGGATCTCAAAACGTCCAAAAAAGAATATGAAATAAATGATAAAGTTTATCTTTATAACTTTGGAAGAGATCAGGATAGGGAGAAGAAATTTCTTCCCTCATGGAAAGGTCCTTTTGTCATTACTGACAAAATATCTCCAGTGGCCTATAAAATAAGGATCCCCAAAAATGAAAGTTTCATAGATAAATGGGTCCATATCAATCAATTGCGGGCATGTCATCCCAGATCCCAATTACAAGTCATAGAGGGAGAATGAAGTGTCATATCCCCCAAATGTACTAAAGACATACTGTAGTTTGAAGATGACTGGCTCAAAAATAACAGACTTTCTACTTAAAGGACTGCCTATGATGTATACGGCCAATATCCTCACCGAGTACCACTGACTTTGATCCAATTCAAATACATGTGCCCTACATATATTTGAATTTGAAAGGGGGAATTATGTCAGGGCACAGGTAAATACATATTTATATATATATATATATGTATGTCAATAGGATAGGGAAATGTGTTTATATATGAAACCATATTTTATCAGAAATTACTGGAATGAGGTTTAAATTCTGATGTCAGGATTTGATTCTCAAAACCCCCACAAGTCTGAATAAACAATTCAGGAATAAACCGCAGACAAGATGTCTCCGGAGGCTTGAAACTAAAACATTTGGCTTGTTAAACTTTGACAACCATCTCAGGATACCATTTGTCTTTCAAAGTGGAAATGTGTGAAACTGCCTACTCCTCACAGAGGAACCTGTCTAGTTTCAAATAACATGTCTTGTGAGAAAGTAACTCTGTGCATTTCAAATGCAAAAAAACCATGCTATGTGGGTGGGGCAGTGAAGACCTTAGGAAACACAGACAAATGCTATGGTGTGAACTTAAAATTACTGAAAGCAGTGTGGGTTAAAGAATTAACATTTACAACCCCTGTATAACACAGATAAAAATAAATACATTTTGCCAAGGGAACAATACTAGTTTCATATGTATTTGGAATAATTCAAATAACCCATATATGTATATATATGGGACTGAGACATTTTATATTAAATTAATGATTGCTATGTTGAGTAATAACTACATCAAATACATATGAATGCTTGGATCATTTCTAATAATTATTTCTATTTTTATTGCAGACAACCATTGGTCATGGGCATCAATCTATGCACTTAGAAAGAGGTGCACTGAATACCTCAGCCTCTGTGTTTTTAAGAATATGAATAGATATGTGTGGACCTAAAAAGAAATAATTAATGACACTTATTATTTTTCAGGTGAACCATTGGCAAAGTTCCTGCGTGCAAGAATTGTGGGAGACATAGAGCATACTATATTATGTGAAAATATATTAGATATAGAAATGCCAGGATACTGATAAAATTGTAATACATTTTAAGCTAATGAAATAAATGTGATAAGATAGGATAAACACAAAAAATAAAATATATATATATATATATATGTGGTGCCACTAATATATGTTAAACCATAAAAATTAATTAGTTAATATAGAGTTCATATAAGGATATGTACATTCTTCCTGGCACTCTTCAGTCTTCTGTGTGATCTCTCTTGATCCTCATAAAAAAGAGAAAATATGCCACATAGCGTAGACTGAAGACAGAAGACTGAAGAGTGCCAGGAAGAATGTACATATCCTTATATGAACTCTATATTAACTAATTAATTTTTATGGTTTAACATATATTAGTGGCACCACATATATATATTTTTTATTTTTTGTGTTTATCCTATCTTATTACATTTATTTTATTTATCCCCCCTCTTTTGTGATACTTTGGTACTTGTTAACATTTTAAGCTAATAATTAGCAGTATTAAATTGCTTTAATATAATACAATGTTAATAATATAACATATTTGGTATCAGAATAATCAGAAAAAATAATCTAATACTACCCATCTATAATTGGGGTTATATATGATTAATGCAGAGAGTATGATCTGATTAAATAACCATTTTATGAGCATAATTAACTTGTTTAAATATGCTTAGAAATTTTAAAGGTGAATTTGTTTTGCCTGGATGTCTGCTGCCACCTAAGGGCCAATACCGGTAGGACAGTTAAGGGAATTTAACTTTCAAAAGATGCGTTGCCATAGTAAACATGCTCAACTCCGTTAAGGGCCAATCCAATCAGGTATTCAAAATACCCTATCAGAAGAGACAAGGAGGGCCACCCATAATTTACCCATTATGGAAAACTAATAAAAGGTGAATGCAGGATAGAGAAAGGACAGATTTTCTGCTGAAGCTAAAACTTGTAACTGGTTCCTGCTGGGCGTGAAATACCATTTACTCAAGCAAAGCTAATCTACCTTTCCCATTGATTGCGATATACACTTATTGGTGATCTGAGGTAAAATAATTCCTATTAAGGAATATTGGATATCGACTGCTCTTTACCCTGGTAACATATTCAAGGTTATTGGTAAGACTATTAGTTAAATTCTAAGTCACTGCAGTTTAAAGTACAGTTGAAAGATTTAAAGAAGCAGTTTGTATTTCAAGTTAATATTTCATAAGCCTAGGTATTGTTTAAATTTGTATCTGGTAGGCTAAAGGATTTATCTGTGAAAGTTCTGGTGTTTTAAATCAATATTGTATTAGGATAAATTGCAGTTAAATAGCATAATATATATATTATCCTATTGTTTATAAGCACTGTTTAGGATTGTATTGCTTGGATGTTAAAAGTTTAGTCCCATTGTGTTAACTGAATGAAAGGCTATTTGTAAATAAGGCTGATTTGTGAAGGTAAATTTTTCTGGGCTTTGTAAGAAGTATAGCATATCTTAATAGTCGGTTTTAACGTATATAATAATTGTGTCATATTCTGGTATTGTAAATATATTTCAAAATGTTCATGGATATTAACTAAATAAAAGAATTCAGGTATTTATATTAATTGTATGGTTTCTAGTAGATGCATGTTGGTTAAGGGTTTCTATTTTTAAGAATAATTATTAAATATATTGTGTTATAACCCTGCCATAAGCCGATATATTATTTGGAGAGCACTACTTAGATTTTCATAAATATACTGACAGACCACTATAGGGTCACAATCATCTAGAGTCGCTAATACCTCCCTGAGCAATAAGCGGAGGTGTTCAAGCTTAAATTTAAAGGCCGTCATATCAGAATCTGTCTGAGGGAGCGTCTTTCCTGAATCAGAAATTTCTCCCTCAGATAACAAATCCCTTTCCCCTACTTCAGAACATTGTGAGGGTATATTGGATACAGCTACTAAAGCGTCAGACGGCTCAGCATTTGTTCTTAACCCAGAGCTGTCACGCTTTCCTTGTAAACCAGGCAGTTTAGATAAAATATCTGTGAGGGTTGTATTCATAACTTTGGCCATGTCTTGTAAAGTAAATGAATTTGACGCACTAGGGGTACTTGGCGTCACTTGTGAGGGTGTTACTGGTTGTGACACTTGGGGAGAGCTAGATGGCAAACCCTCATTTCCTTCTGTCTGAGAATCATCTATTGCTATATTTTTAAGTGCTAAAATATGCTCTTCATAATTTATAGACATATCAGTACAAGTGGGACACATTCTAAGAGAGGTTCCACAATGGCTTCTAAACACATTGAACAAGGATTTTCCTTGATGTCAGACATGTTAAACAGGCTAGTAATGAAACAAGCAAGCTTGGAAAACACTTTAATCAAAGCAAATAATACTTAGAAAAAAAACGGTACTGTGCCTTTAAGAGAAAAAAAGATGCACAAACTCTGCAAAACAGTGTAAAAAAGCAGTAAACTTTACGAAATGTTTACAGTAGCATCATAAAGCTTTAGTAAGTTTGCACAGCCAGACAAATAAACGATTAACCCCTTAATGTAAAAACCGGATTGACAAATCGTCAAAAACCGGTAAAAAAACGTTCAGCACCTTGCCACAGCTCTGCTGTGGCGCCTACCTGCCCTTTAGGATAGATTTGTGGTGGAAAAAACTTCTTTTAAGCCCTCAAACACAGCAGGACCCTCTGGAGAAGCAGTTGGATGTCTCTGAGTAAAAGAAACTGCGCAACTGAGGCGCGAAAATAGGCCCCTCCCACCTCACTCGATGTTATGGGGCCTAAAAGAAACACACCAGAGTGTTTCTAAACTAGCCATGTGGGTTAATAACCCCTAAATAAGCCACAATGACCCCTTAAAGTCCCTCAAAAAAACGTTATGTTTTCAATAAAGAAAAGTTTTTTCCTATCAGTGTCACCAGTAACCAATGAGCCCTTTATGCAAGCTAGGATTCCTACTATGTGTCTATAAAAATTCTGCTCTCTGACTCTGTTCCAAGCCTGTCAGTGCACAGCCCCGGGCCGCGTGCCTACCGCTTCTTATGGCCAATCCCCTCTGCACTCTGCCCACCCCCAGACCCCCCCCCGCCCTCCAACCTGTTCAGTGTGCACTTAGTGTACCGTAACCGTAATGGTCTGGTGGGCATCATACGTGGCTCCTTCACTTTAAAGACAGTGTCAAACAGTCATGCGGTCAGGTGCCAGGCATCCCCTCATGATTTGCCAGTTCCCGTTTAGAGAGACAGCACAGCAGTGAGTGACTCCACTGCTCCACATGTCACTGAGCAGTGAGCACAGATAGGCAGGCAGGTTTAGGCTAGCAGCGCAACTTTGCAAGCCCCACGGCACGCCCACAACATTCATAGTGAAATTGGGCAGGGGAGAAGCAAAGTACAAACAAGCAAAAGCAGCCGGGAAAACTATTTGTTGAAATTGCAGCACTGGCTCAAGGGGCAAAAAAATTGTGTGTCTACAACTTCCCCAGTCCCACCAATGTTCACAAATGCCAGCCCCTCTAATAAAAAAAAAATCTATGCATCTCAACATTGTATTTTTTTGAATTTCAATAAAATGTAAAAAAAAAAAAAAATTTTTTTTTTTTTGGTGTCACCCCCTGGAGGGTGTCACCCGGGTGCGGCCCGCCCCCCCCGGCCCCCCCTAGTGACGCCACTGACATACCTCAATGCAGCTTAGCATGCAAACCGTTCCCCAAACTGAAGTTTTCCTGTACTCTTCAGCCCTTGTGAGAACAGCAGTGGATCTTAGTTACAAAGTGCTAAGATCATCATCCTCCTTGCAGAAATATTCATCCCTTTTCTGACAGAGAGTGAATAATACACACCGGTACCATTTAAAATAACAAACTTTTGCTTGAGAAAATAAAAACTAACACCAAACTCACTTTACCCTTCCTAGTACTTAGTGTAGGCAAAGAGAATGACTGGGGGTGGAGCTAAGGGAGGAGCTATATAGACAGCTCTGCTCTGGGTGCTCTCTTTGCCACTTCTTGTAAGGAAGGAGAATATCCCACAAGTATGGATGAATCCGTGGACTCGATACATCTTACAAGAGAAAAAGCCTAACACCTGCAATAAAAGAGTGTAAAGCTCCGTAACGCAGCCCCATTGATTCCAATGGGGAAACAAAAGTTATGTTTACACATAACACCCTAACATAAACCCTGAGTCTAAACACCCCTAATCTGCCGCACCCTACATCGCTGACACCTACATTATACTTATTAACCCCTAATCTGCTGCCCCGACACCTACATTATACTTATTAACCCCTAATCTGCTGCCCTCAACATTGCTGACACCAACATAATGTTATTAACCCCTAATCTGCCGCTCTGAATGTCGCCGCAACCTACCTACACTTATTAACCCCTAATCTGCAGCCCCCAACGTCGCCGCCACAATACTAAAGATATAAACCCTAAACCTTGTTATGTTCTGTGTGTAGTCAGGATTAGAACATTCAGTTGTGTGCTGTTACCTTGTGTCTTGCACATATCATGAAGACTCTGCAGCAGGAACTTTAGATAACTTTTATTCAGCTACAGCCACATGGCTTATTCTCTAGCAGGTTCCATCAGTAAAACTAACATGGCTTCTGATGATGTCACAGAGACCCAGACACACCCAGGGGGTGTGGTGAGCTGAGCTTAAAGCTGCAGTAATCTTAACATCCCCTTTTTTCTCCAAAAAAAAAAAAAAAAATATATAAAAAATAAATAAAAAAAATTAAAAAAAGAACAGACAGTGGATAATATTGTAACATACAACAAGTAACTAAACCAGACACTTGAACTTAGAACAGTTTATCTCTATAGTCTATGTGCACAAGACCTAGGTCGCAGGCTAGAATTTAGTCACAGTTATGTTTTCTGCGATAAATCCGCCTTCGGATTAGGTCATTCCTTGCTGAATAATCTCTCACTGAATCCTCACATTGCCATCTAGAAGGTGGCCTTCTGTTTCTAGAGGGCCGTAGAGTATTTGGTTCAGGAGAAATTGTCTGTGGAGGAGTACCCAACGGTTGTTGATCATCTGTGATATTTTGTTGTTGGACAGAATCATTCTGAGGTTGATCTGTTTCAGTTGTGTTCATTGCATTTTCATCCTCAGAAGACTCAGGTGGGCACCACACTCCATGCCAGATATCCTCACCATCTGAATCATTTGATATTTGTGTAGCTGGTTGAGATCTATGTCTCATTTGTTCTACATGGCGGGAAACTGTACCACCAGCTTGTAGTTGAACTTTAAACATTCTGTTGCCCATGCCTTGTATTATGACAGCTGGAATCCATTTATTTGGGCCACGGTAGTTTCTAACCCATACTCTGTCATGAAGAACAAATTCTGAAACGCTAGAAGTGTTCAACTCTTGTGTGGGATGTTCTGGTCTAACTTTATCCAGTGGAGTTCTCAGGCGTCTTCCAAACATTAACATTGCAGGTGATAGCCCAGTAGTGGCATGGGGTGTGTTTCTATAGTTAAACAAAAAAACATAATTTATGCTTACCTGATAAATTCCTTTCTTCTGTTGTGTGATCAGTCCACGGGTCATCATTACTTCTGGGATATAACTCCTCCCCAACAGGAAATGCAAGAGGATTCACCCAGCAGAGCTGCATATAGCTCCTCCCCTCTACGTCAGTCCCAGTCATTCGACCAAGAATCAACGAGAAAGGAGTAACCAAGGGTGAAGTGGTGACTGGAGTATAATTTAAAATATATTTACCTGCCTTAAAACAGGGCGGGCCGTGGACTGATCACACAACAGAAGAAAGGAATTTATCAGGTAAGCATAAATTATGTTTTCTTCTGTTATGTGTGATCAGTCCACGGGTCATCATTACTTCTGGGATACCAATACCAAAGCAAAAGTACACGGATGACGGGAGGGATAGGCAGGCTCATTATACCGAAGGAACCACTGCCTGAAGAACCTTTCTCCCAAAAATAGCCTCCGAAGAAGCAAAAGTGTCAAATTTGTAAAATTTGGAAAAAGTATGAAGCGAAGACCAAGTTGCAGCCTTGCAAATCTGTTCAACAGAGGCCTCATTCTTAAAGGCCCAAGTGGAAGCCACAGCTCTAGTGGAGTGAGCTGTAATTCTTTCAGGAGGCTGCTGTCCAGCAGTCTCATAGGCTAAACGTATTATGCTACGAAGCCAAAAAGAGAGAGAGGTAGCAGAAGCTTTTTGACCTCTCCTCTGTCCAGAATAAACGACAAACAGGGAAGAAGTTTGGCGAAAATCTTTAGTTGCCTGCAAGTAGAACTTGAGGGCACGAACTACATCCAGATTGTGTAGAAGACGTTCCTTCTTTGAAGAAGGATTTGGACACAAGGATGGAACAACAATCTCTTGATTGATATTCCTGTTAGTGACTACCTTAGGTAAGAACCCAGGTTTAGTACGCAGAACTACCTTGTCTGAGTGAAAAATCAGATAAGGAGAATCACAATGTAAGGCTGATAACTCAGAGACTCTTCGAGCCGAGGAAATAGCCATTAAAAACAGAACTTTCCAAGATAACAATTTTATATCAATGGAATGAAGGGGTTCAAACGGAAAACCCTGTAAAACGTTAAGAACTAAGTTTAAACTCCATGGCGGAGCAACAGCTTTAAACACAGGCTTGATCCTAGCTAAAGCCTGACAAAAGGCCTGGACGTCTGGATTTTCTGACAGACGCCTGTGTAACAAGATGGACAGAGCTGAAATCTGTCCCTTTAATGAACTAGCTGATAGACCCTTTTCTAAACCTTCTTGTAGAAAGGACAATATCCTAGCGATCCTAACCTTACTCCAAGAGTAACCTTTGGATTCGCACCAGTATAGGTATTTACGCCATATTTTATGGTAAATCCTTCTGGTAACAGGCTTCCTAGCCTGTATCAGGGTATCAATAACCGACTCAGAAAAACCACGTTTTGATAAAATCAAGCGTTCAATTTCCAAGCAGTCAGCTTCAGAGAAGTTAGATTTTGATGTTTGAATGGACCCTGTATCAGAAGGTCCTGTCTTAGAGGTAGAGACCAAGGCGGACAGGATGACATGTCCACTAGATCTGCATACCAAGTCCTGCGTGGCCATGCAGGCGCTATTAGAATCACTGATGCTCTCTCCTGTTTGATTTTGGCAATCAATCGAGGAAGCAGCGGGAAGGGTGGAAACACATAAGCCATCCCGAAGTTCCAAGGTGCTGTCAAAGCATCTATCAGAACCGCTCCCGGATCCCTGGATCTGGACCCGTAGAGAGGAAGTTTGGCGTTCTGGCGAGACGCCATGAGATCTATCTCTGGTTTGCCCCAACGTCGAAGTATTTGGGCAAAGACCTCCGGATGAAGTTCCCACTCCCCCGGATGAAAAGTCTGGCGACTCAAGAAATCCGCCTCCCAGTTCTCCACTCCCGGGATGTGGATTGCTGATAGGTGGCAAGAGTGAGACTCTGCCCAGCGAATTATCTTTGATACTTCCATCATTGCTAGGGAGCTTCTTGTCCCTCCCTGATGGTTGATGTAAGCTACAGTCGTGATGTTGTCCGACTGAAACCTGATGAACCCCCGAGTTGTTAATTGGGGCCAAGCCAGAAGGGCATTGAGAACTGCTCTCAATTCCAGGATGTTTATTGGAAGGAGACTCTCCTCCTGATTCCATAGTCCCTGAGCCTTCAGAGAATTCCAGACAGCGCCCCAACCTAGTAGGCTGGCGTCTGTTGTTACAATTGTCCAGTCTGGCCTGCTGAATGGCATCCCCCTGGACAGGTGTGGCCGATAAAGCCACCATAGAAGAGAATTTCTGGTCTCTTGATTCAGATTCAGAGTAGGGGACAAATCTGAGTAATCCCCATTCCACTGACTTAGCATGCACAATTGCAGCGGTCTGAGGTGTAGGCGTGCAAAAGGTACTATGTCCATTGCCGCTACCATTAAGCCGATCACCTCCATGCATTGAGCTACTGACGGGTGTTGAATGGAATGAAGGACACGGCATGCATTTTGAAGCTTTGTTAACCTGTCTTCTGTCAGGTAAATCTTCTACAGAATCTATAAGAGTCCCCAAGAATGGAACTCTTGTGAGAGGAAAAAGAGAACTCTTCTTTTCGTTCACTTTCCATCCATGCGACCTTAGAAATGCCAGAACTAACTCTGTATGAGACTTGGCAGTTTGAAAGCTTGAAGCTTGTATTAGAATGTCGTCTAGGTACGGAGCTACCGAAATCCCTCGCGGTCTTAGTACCGCCAGAAGGGCACCCAGAACCTTTGTGAAGATTCTTGGAGCCGTAGCCAATCCGAATGGAAGAGCTACAAACTGGTAGTGCCTGTCTAAGAAGGCAAACCTTAGATACCGGTGATGATCTTTGTGAATCGGTATGTGAAGGTAAGCATCTTTTAAATCCACTGTGGTCATGTACTGACCCTTTTGGATCATGGGTAAGATTGTCCGAATAGTTTCCATTTCGAACGATGGAACTCTTAGGAATTTGTTTAGAATCTTTAAATCTAAGATTGGCCTGAAAGTTCCCTCTTTTTTGGGAACCACAAACAGGTTTGAGTAGAACCCTTGTCCTTGTTCCGACCGCGGAACCGGATGGATCACTCCCATTAATAACAGATCTTGTACACAGCGTAGAAACGCTTCTTTCTTTATCTGGTTTGTTGACAACCTTGACAGATGAAATCTCCCTCTTGGGGGAGATAATTTGAAGTCTAGAAGGTATCCCTGAGATATGATCTCTAGCGCCCAGGGATCCTGAACATCTCTTGCCCAGGCCTGGGCGAAGAGAGAAAGTCTGCCCCCCACTAGATCCGGTCCCGGATCGGGGGCTCTCGGTTCATGCTGTCTTTGGGGCAGCAGCAGGTTTCCTGGCCTGCTTGCTCTTGTTCCAGGACTGGTTAGGCTTCCAGCCTTGCCTGTAACGAGCAACAGCTCCCTCCTGTTTTGGTGCAGTGGAGGTTGATGCTGCTCCTGTTTTGAAATTCCGAAAGGGACGAAAATTAGACTGTCTAGCCTTAGCTTTGGCTTTGTCTTGAGGTAGGGCGTGGCCCTTACCTCCTGTAATGTCAGCGATAATTTCTTTCAAACCGGGCCCAAATAAAGACTGCCCCTTGAAAGGTATATTAAGTAATTTGGACTTAGAAGTAACATCAGCTGACCAGGATTTTAGCCACAGCGCCCTACGTGCCTGTATGGCGAATCCTGAGTTCTTAGCCGTAAGTTTGGTTAAATGTACTACGGCCTCCGAAATGAATGAATTAGCTAGTTTAAGGACTCTAAGCCTGTCCGTAATGTCGTCTAGCGTAGATGAACTAAGGTTCTCTTCCAGAGACTCAATCCAAAATGCTGCCGCAGCCGTAATCGGCGCGATACATGCAAGGGGTTGCAATATAAAACCTTGTTGAACAAACATTTTCTTAAGGTAACCCTCTAATTTTTTATCCATTGGATCTGAAAAAGCACAGCTATCCTCCACCGGGATAGTGGTACGCTTAGCTAAAGTAGAAACTGCTCCCTCCACCTTAGGGACCGTTTGCCATAAGTCCCGAGTGGTGGTGTCTATTGGAAACATCTTTCTAAATATTGGAGGGGGTGAGAACGGCACACCGGGTCTATCCCACTCCTTAGTAACAATTTCAGTTAGTCTCTTAGGTATAGGAAAAACGTCAGTACTCGCCGGGTACCGCAAAGTATTTATCCAACCTACACAGTTTCTCTGGTATTGCAACGGTGTTACAATCATTGAGAGCTGCTAAGACCTCCCCTAGTAATACACGGAGGTTCTCCAATTTAAATTTAAAATTTGAAATATCTGAATCCAATCTGTTTGGATCAGAACCGTCACCTACAGAATGAAGCTCTCCGTCCTCATGCTCTGCAAGCTGTGACGCAGTATCAGACATGGCCCTAGTATTGTCAGCGCACTCTGTTCTCACCCCAGAGTGATCACGCTTGCCTCTTAGTTCTGGTAATTTAGACAAAACTTCAGTCATAACAGTAGCCATATCTTGTAATGTTATCTGTAATGGCCGCCCAGATGTACTAGGCGCCATAATATCACGCACCTCCCGGGCGGGAGATGCAGGTACTGCCGCGTGAGGCGAGTTAGTCGGCATAACTCTCCCCTCGCTGTTTGGTGAAATTTGTTCAAATTGTACAGATTGACTTTTATTTAAAGTAGCATCAATACAGTTAGTACATAAATTTCTATTGGGCTCCACCTTGGCATTGGAACAAATGACACAGATATCTTCCTCTGAGTCAGACATGTTTAACACACTAGCAATAAACTTGCAACTTGGTTATAATCTTTTTTAGCAAAAACGTACTGTGCCTCAAAGAGGTACTAAACGATTAAATGACAGTTGAAATAATGAACTGAAAAATAGTTATAGCATCAAACTTTAAACAACACAACTTTTAGCAAAGGTTTGTTCCCATTAGAAAAATAACAATAATTAAATTTGACATAAAAATTACAGAGCAACGTTTTTATTCACAGTCAATATAAAATTCTCACAGCTCTGCTGAGAGAATCTACCTCCCTCTAAAGAAGTTTGAAGACCCCTGAGATCTGTCAGAGATGAACCGGATCATGCAGGAAATATAAGAGTAACTGACTGGAATTTTTTGATGCGTAGCAAAGAGCGCCAAAAACGGCCCCTCCCCCTCACACACAGCAGTGAAGAGAAACGAAACTGTCATAATTAAAACCAAACAACTGCCAAGTGGAAAATAATGCCCAAATATTTATTCACTCAGTACCTCAGAAATGTAAACGATTCTACATTCCAGCAAAAACGTTTAACATGATAAATACTTATTAAAAAGATTAGTGACTTTTAACAGAGTAGTTCCGGTGAAATACCATCCCCAGAATACTGAAGTGTATACATACATGTCATTATAACGGTATGGCAGGATTTTCTCATCAATTCCATTCAGAAAATAAAAACTGCTACATACCTCAATGCAGATTCATCTGCCCGCTGTCCCCTGATCTGAAGCTTTTACCTCCCTCAGATGGCCGAGAACAGCAATATGATCTTAACTACTCCGGTTAAAATCATAGTAAAAAACTCTGGTAGATTCTTCCTCAAACTCTGCCAGAGAAGTAATAACACGCTCCGGTGCTATTGTAAAATAACAAACTTTTGATTGAAGTCATAAAAACTAAGTATAATCACCATAGTCCTCTCACACATCCTATCTAGTCGTTGGGTGCAAGAGAATGACTGGGACTGACGTAGAGGGGAGGAGCTATATGCAGCTCTGCTGGGTGAATCCTCTTGCATTTCCTGTTGGGGAGGAGTTATATCCCAGAAGTAATGATGACCCGTGGACTGATCACACATAACAGAAGAAATTAGAAAGGGAGTTTGGATTAAATTTTGATTTCTGAGAGACAGCTAAGTGGCGTTTTAAAGTTTGTACAAATCTTTCAGCCTGTCCATTAGAGGCTGGAAAATATGGAGCTGTCTTACAGTGTTTGATGTTATTTGTATATAGAAAGGTTTCAAATTCATGTGATATGAACTGTGGACCATTGTCTGAGACTAAAGTTTGTGGCAGTCCAAATCTTGCAAACATACTGGAAAGAACGACAATGGTTTGTTGTGTTGTAGTACTTGACATTTGAACTACTTCTGGCCACTTGGAATGAGCATCCACAGCCACCAAATACATTCGTCCTTCCACTGGCCCTGCAAAATCAACATGGATTCTTGTCCAAGGTTCATTTGGCCATGGCCAAGTTTTTGAGGTGTCCCTGCTGGGATTCCGCTGTGTCTGTGCACATGCATTGCAAGCAGCTACATAAGAAGCAATATCTGTATCCAATTTAGGCCACCAAAAATATTCTCGTGCTCTTTGCTTCATTTTTACTACACCCTGGTGTGAGCTGTGTAGTAACTTTAATGCTAATGTTTGCAGTAAGGTCGGAATTATCACTCGTGACCCCCATAACAGACAGCCTGAGTCATGCACAATTTCCTTCTTCCTTGTAAAAATATGGCTGAAGGTCAGAGCGAACCACTTTAGGCCACCCATGTTGAACAAAAGACTTGATTTCCTGTAAGGTAGAATCAGAGCATGTATAAGTAGCAATCACTTTGGAATTTAGATTTACAGGCTGTGGAGGGGTTTCTATGATTTTAGAAGATGTTGTCATGTGATGTACCATGGGTAATCTAGAAAACATATCCACATTCGTATGATCACTGTGGCATCGATATTTAATGGAGTAGTTGTAAGCCGCCAGCTGAAGTGCATAGCGCTGAAGTCGTGCAGCTGTTGTGTTGGAGATACCCTTCTGAGGGTGCAGAATGGACAAAAGTGGTTTATGATCCGTGATCAGAGTAAAAGGTCTGCCATATATATAAATGTGGAATTTCTTCACAGCCCAAATTATTGCTAAAGCTTCCCGATCAATCTGGGCATAATTTCTCTCCGACGGAGTTAAAGATCTGGACGCAAAAGACACAGGACGTTCAGACCCATCGGGCATAATGTATGAAAGTACTGCGCCTAAACCATATGGTGAAGCATCACAGGCTAGTACCAAAGGCTTCTTAAGGTCATAGTGGACAAGGAGTCTTTATTCCAGAAGAAGCTGCTTAGAGCGTTCAAATGCTCGTGTACATAAGTCAGTCCAGGCCCACTGGTTTTTACTATCTAAAAGACGGTGTAGTGGATATAGTAAATGAGCCAAATTTGGTAAAAATCTGTGATAGTAATTGAGCAACCCCAAATAAGAACGTAGCTGAGATACATTAACAGGGGTGGGAGCATGAACCAGCGCTTTCACTTTTTCAGCAGTTGTGTGTAGACCAGTCTTGTCCACTACATGTGCACAATATTCTAAACTCTTGCAGAAGAACTCACACTTTTCCATGTTAACTTTCAGTCCGAATTCCTGTAGGCGTTGTAAAACAGCTTCAACATTGGCTTTATGAGCAGCATCATTTTCACCAGTGATAAGCATGTTATCTAACATACAGTGGGTATGTGGAATACCTGCCAAGATCTCATCCATTATCCGTTGCCACACTGCAGGTGCTGGGGCAATGCCAAACACCATCCGCGTATACTGAAAAAGTCCTTTGTGAGTGTTGATAGTTAACAGGTGTCTGGAGTCTGGATGCACCTCTAATTGTAAGTATGCTTGATGCAAGTCAATTTTTGTAAATTTTTCACCCCCTGCCAGAGAACTAAACAATTCTTCAATCCGTGGTAAAGGATACTGGTCCACAAGTAATTGAGGGTTAAGGCCCACTCTGAAATCTCCACAGATGCGAATGTCCCCATTCTTTTTTCTGACAGGAACTATTGGGGAAGCCCATTCACTGCTAGACACTGGAAAAATAATCCCCTGATTTCGTAGTCTTTCTAGTTCTGCTTCAATTTTAGGTTTAAGTGCAAATGGTACAACTCTTGGTTTACAAAATTTTGGAATAGCATTTTCTTTTAGGTGAAGCTGAATCTGCTTGTCTTTCACTAAACCTAGGTTCCCATCAAATACAGTCTTATATTTGTGCTTTAGTGAATTAATCCAAGAAGAATTTGAATTCCCACTTTGGTCCAGCAGTTTGTTAAGTGGTAACTGTTGTGGTAACTTTGGCATGCCCAATGCTTGGATCCAGGATCTACCAAACAAAGGTGGTCCTCCTTTAGGTAAAATGTAGAGGCGTACCTTTTTAGTTATACCATTAAATGTCACTGTAGGTGATACACACCCAATAGGCTTTATTATTTCATTTGAATATGTTTGCATGGTGACAGCTGTTGGAACAATTGGTTGCCTTAGTCCCAGGCGGTTCCAATCAGCAGCTGTGATAACAGAGACTGCTGCTCCTGTATCAACTTCCATAATGAGAGGTTTACCATCTATATTCACCTTTGCTTGTAGTTCTGGAATTTTATTCTCAAGGCTGTAGATCTGTAATGTGTATAATGGTTTGTCTTCCTCTGAATCAGTGTGTGGTGTATCTACTTGCACATGAAAAGCTGCACGTGACTTGCTGCCTTTCTTACTTTTATCTCTGTCTAAGAAACTTCTGCACACTCTCTTTGTATGACCAATCTTCCCACACCCATAGCAGGTGCTGTTCCTAAACCTGCAGGCATTTGCTGTGTGATTTGTGTCACCACATCTGTAACAAGCTGTATGTGACCCTTGTCTAGCTGGATACTGTTTATTTAGGTGCATACTTGTATAAAAAACATCTTTTTCCTTATCACAAACTGCCTGTGCTGGGGCCTGGAGCATTTGTGCATCTTTAGCAGCAAGTTCCATGACTGTAGCTATCTCTATAGCACGCTTTAGTGTTAACTCATCCTCTGCTAATAGTCTCTTTTGTACTGTACAGTCCATGAGTCCAATAACAAACATATCACGTAAAGCAGTGTTTAAATAATCACCAAATCTGCAGCTACTTGCTAGTTTCTTTAAACTGATCACATAAGTTTTAATGTCCTCATGCTGCAATTGCTTGCGTGTGTAAAACTTAAAGCGTTCTGATATCTCTAGAGGCTTAGGTAGGTAGTGGTCAGATAACAGGCAGATCAGGTCAGACAGAGGTTTAGCATTAGGTTTATCTGGTGAGAGAATGTCCCTTAATGTAGTGTAAGCTGCTGAGCCTATAGTTGTCAGAAACACAGCCACTTGCTTATCAGCTCCTATGTTATTTGCTGTACAATATAGCTCAAACTGTTCAACCCATGTGTCCCATCTGTCTGTGTCTGCTGCAAACACAGGTAAGGTGCCAATAAGTGCCATTATAGGGTCAGACCACAGATCCTCGTCGCCAGCTGTTATGTTCTGTGTGTAGTCAGGATTAGAACATTCAGTTGTGTGCTGTTACCTTGTGTCTTGCACATATCATGAAGACTCTGCAGCAGGAACTTTAGATAACTTTTATTCAGCTACAGCCACATGGCTTATTCTCTAGCAGGTTCCATCAGTAAAAACTAACATGGCTTCTGATGATGTCACAGAGACCCAGACACACCCAGGGGGTGTGGTGAGCTGAGCTTAAAGCTCTGGGTGCTCTCTTTGCCACTTCTTGTAAGGAAGGAGAATATCCCACAAGTATGGATGAATCCGTGGACTCGATACATCTTACAAGAGAAAAAGCCTAACACCTGCAATAAAAGAGTGTAAAGCTCCGTAACGCAGCCCCATTGATTCCAATGGGGAAACAAAAGTTATGTTTACACATAACACCCTAACATAAACCCTGAGTCTAAACACCCCTAATCTGCCGCACCCTACATCGCTGACACCTACATTATACTTATTAACCCCTAATCTGCTGCCCCGACACCTACATTATACTTATTAACCCCTAATCTGCTGCCCTCAACATTGCTGACACCAACATAATGTTATTAACCCCTAATCTGCCGCTCTGAATGTCGCAGCAACCTACCTACACTTATTAACCCCTAATCTGCAGCCCCCAACGTCGCCGCCACAATACTAAAGATATAAACCCTAAACCTAACCCTAAGTCACTTACATTCACTCATCTCTGCCCTGTAACCCTCAGACACATCAAATACATACACTCACCTGTGCCCTGTATCCTTCAGACAAATCACACATGTACACTCACCTGTACCCTGTATCCCTCATACACATCACACACATACACTAACCTGTACCCTGTATCCATCAGACACATAACACACCTACACTCACCTGTGCCCTGTATTCCTCAGACACATCACATACGTACACTCACCTGTACCCTGTATCTCTCAGACACATCACACACATGAACTCACCGCTACCCTGTATCCCTCAGACACGTCACACACATACAGTCAACTATGCCCTGTATTCCTCAGACACATCGCACACGTACACTCACCTGTAGCCTGTATCCCTCAGACACACGTCACACATGTATACTCACCTGTAGCTTGTATCCCTCAGACACATCACACACATACACATTACACACGTACACTCACCTGTGCCCTGTATCCCTCAGATACATCACACACATAAACTCACCGCTACCCTGTATCCCTCAGACACGTCACACACATACAGTCAACTGTGCCCTGTATTTCTCAGACACATCACACACATACAGTCAACTGTGCCCTGTATCCCTCAGACACATCACACACGTACACTCACCTGTACCATTTATCCCTCAGACACATCACACATGTACACTCACTTGTGCCCTGTATCCCTCAGACACATCACACGTACACTCACCTGTAGCCTGTATCCCTCAGACACATCACACACATACAGTCAACTGTGCCCTGTATCCCTCAGACACATCACACACATACACTCACCTGTACCCTGTATCCCTCAGACACATCACATACATACATACACTCACCTGTTCCCTGTATCCCTCAGAACATCAAACACAGTACACTCACCTGTGCCCTGTATCCCTCAGACACACGTCACACATACACTCACCTGTACCCTGTATCCCTTAGACATAACATCACACCCTGCCCTGTCACACACACAGTACGCCACCTGTGCCCTGTATC